>NW_027122623.1:0-200345 GCF_030686945.1 Centruroides vittatus | reverse complement strand
GTTATTTCCGCTTTTTTGATATTATAGAAAACTAGATTTTGATTTAAAAGGTTCTTACAGACTAAAACACAGATTACAATTTTTTTATTTAGAAATTTAAAATAAAGATATTTTATGTTCATTGTGAATTTTTATATTTTAGATTTGGAGTGTGAAATTAAACAAACTGAGATAAGTAGATTATCAGACATTGGAATGGAACAAATGTATCAAACAAGTTCTGTAGACGATTTAGCAGAAAGTGATGCCATTCAGTCGGAGTGTACATCAAGACATTGTACAAAATCGGATCTGAAAATGATCAAAAATAATGCTGATGGAGATGGTACGATGATAAGTTATTGCTTTTATTTTTATAACACAACGTCTTTCAATTTCTTTTATAATTAAACAGTAATAAAAGTCTTTAGATTATCTGTATAAAAATTTTAACGTTAAATTAGATAATTAATGCTTTTACATTGATAGTGAAATTAGAGCGGAGGAATACTTTAAAATTTATTTTACATAAGCAGAAGTTTCTTTTTTGAATGAAAAGTATTTTTTTTTTTTTTTTTCTTTCTGTTTAATTAAAATTCTAATTTCGTCACTCACTCTATCACTCTGTACACTTTGTCATTCTTGAATTGCTGATTACTATTCCATATCATTCATATCTTGTGTTTACTCCAGGCAGATAATGTAACTGCATGTTTGATGTGCGTGATCGTGTTTGTATAATTTATAGTTAATGGCCAATTTATATTTTTTACAAAAAGAAGAATTCAATGCAGACGCTAAACGTACCATATTATGTTTTTCAGAAATATTTATGAACAAAGTACAGAAAGACAAGCAAAAGTTGAAAAATTTATTTGAGCCTGAGGAAATCGAAAATAATAATAACAGTATTTTGTCAAAGAAAGAATTCAATTTACAATCTGAAGAAGAGGTTAGAAAACATTTTTCTGTTTAACCTTTGTCTAGGTTAAATTAAACACGTGTTACCATCTAATGTTAAACTCTCATTCACAACTACATTCTCATTTTTTTTCATTATGTTTTGAATTAAGTTATTTAAATTATACAATTAGCTTTTTCGTAATGCTGAAATTTTCATTGAATTATTACATTTTTTTTATAATATTTATTAAAATTCGGTTATTATTTTATCATTCATTTTGATTATTTTTACTTGACTCGTTAATAAATAGTTTATATTACTTTATTGATTATAAATTTATCATCGTTTTTAAAATTTATGCAAATTTGATAAAATATTTTAAAAATTTTTTAAATGAATATTAATATTTTAGACTTATGAAATTACTTTTCAATTTTTCCAGAAACAGACAAAATGCTTCGATTTCTTTGCATACTACTTTCGAAGAATTTTAAGTTGTTTTTGTTGCAAAAAATCAAAACATTAAAATGAAATGGAAGATGGAAGATAAAAATAGAAGGGAAAGATTTTCGACAAAATAGTTTATTTTGTTTATTATTTATTTGTTATCAACTTTTTATTTTTTTCTTCTTATTGAAAAAAAAATTATTTTCAATTTATTTATTTTTCATTTTCGTTCAAAAGAAAGAATAGTTTTAACTTCTTTATTTTTCTTTCTTTATTTGAAAAAACAAAAAAACCTTAGTTTTAGTTTTTTATTTTCTCTTATTTAAAAAATCTAAAAAAAAGTTAGGTTTAGTTTTTTATTTTTTCTCATTTAAAAAAACCAAAAAAGTTAGTTTTAGTTTTTTATTTTTTCTCATTTAAAAAAACCAAAAAAGTTAGTTTTAGTTTTTTATTTCTTCTCATTTAAAAAAACCAAAAAGTTAGTTTTAGTTTTTTATTTTTTCTCATTTAAAAAAACCAAAAAAGTTAGTTTTAGTTTTTTATTTTTTCTCATTTAAAAAAACCAAAAAAGTTAGTTTTAGTTTTTTATTTTTTCTCATTTAAAAAAACCAAAAAGTTAGTTTTAGTTTTTTATTTTTTCTCATTTAAAAAAACCAAAAAAGTTAGTTTTAGTTTTTTATTTTTTCTCATTTAAAAAAACCAAAAAAGTTAGTTTTAGTTTTTTATTTTTTCTCATTTAAAAAAACCAAAAAAGTTAGTTTTAGTTTTTTCATTTTTTCTCATTTAAAAAAACCAAAAAAGTTAGTTTTAGTTTTTTATTTTTTCTCATTTAAAAAAACCAAAAAGTTAGTTTTAGTTTTTTATTTTTTCTCATTTAAAAAAACCAAAAAAGTTAGTTTTAGTTTTTTATTTTTTCTCATTTAAAAAAACCAAAAAAGTTAGTTTTAGTTTTTTATTTTTTCTCATTTAAAAAAACCAAAAAAGTTAGTTTTAGTTTTTTATTTTTTCTCATTTAAAAAAACCAAAAAAGTTAGTTTTAGTTTTTTATTTTTTCTCATTTAAAAAAACCAAAAAAGTTAGTTTTAGTTTTTTATTTTTTCTCATTTAAAAAAACCAAAAAAGTTAGTTTTAGTTTTTTATTTTTTCTCATTTAAAAAAACCAAAAAAGTTAGTTTTAGTTTTTTATTTTTTCTCATTTAAAAAAAACCAAAAAAGTTAGTTTTAGTTTTTTATTTTTTCTCATTTAAAAAAACCAAAAAAGTTAGTTTTAGTTGTTTTATTTTTTCTCATTTAAAAAAACCAAAAAAGTTAGTTTTAGTTTTTTCATTTTTTCTCATTTAAAAAAACCAAAAAAGTTAGTTTTAGTTTTTTATTTTTTCTCATTTAAAAAAACCAAAAAAGTTAGTTTTAGTTTTTTATTTTTCTCATTTAAAAAAACCAAAAAAGTTAGTTTTAGTTTTTTTTATTTCTTACTTATTTAAAAAAACCCAAAAAAGTTAGTTTTAGTTTTTTATTTTTTCTCATTTAAAAAAAACCAAAAAAGTTAGTTTTAGTTTTTTTATTTTTCTCATTTAAAATAAACCAAAAAAGTTAGTTTTAGTTTTTTATTTCTCATTTAAAAAATAACAAAAAAGTTAGTTTTAGTTTTTTATTTTTCTCATTTAAAAAAACCAAAAAAGTTAGTTTTAGTTTTTTATTTCTTCTCATTTAAAAAAAACCAAAAAAGTTAGTTTTAGTTTTATTATTTCTTTCTCATTTTAAAAAAACCAAAAAGTTAGTTTTAGTTTTTTTATTTTTTATCATTTAAAAAAAACCAAAAAAGTTAGTTTTAGTTTTATTATTTCTTCTTATTTAAAAAAACCAAAAAAGTTAGTTTTAGTTTTATTATTTCTTCTTTTTTAAAAAAACCAAAAAAGTTAGTTTTAGTTTTATTATTTCTTCTTTTTTAAAAAAACCAAAAAAGTTAGTTTTAGTTTTATTATTTCTTCTTTTTTAAAAAAACCAAAAAAGTTAGTTTTAGTTTTATTATTTCTTCTCATTTAAAAAAACCAAAAAAGTTAGTTTTAGTTTTATTATTTCTTCTCATTTAAAAAAAACCAAAAAAGTTAGTTTTAGTTTTATTATTTTTTCTCATTTAAAAAAAACCAAAAAAGTTAGTTTTAGTATTATATTTTTTCTCATTTAAAAAAAACCAAAAAAGTTAGTTTTAGTTTTTTATTATTTTTCATTAAAAAAAACCAAATGAAGTTAGTTTTAGTTTTTGTTAGTTATTTTCATTTAAAGAAAAACCATAAAAATGTCAGTTTTAAATTTATATTTCTTTTCGTATAAAAAAAACAAAAAAAGTTTGTTTTAGTTTCATTTATTTCTTCTCATTTAAAAAAAACAAAAAAATTAAGTTTACTTTTTTTTTTCTCAATTTATAAAAACAAAAAAAAGTTAGTTTTAGTTTCTTTGTTATATTTCTATTTCGAAAGAAATAGTTTTTTTTTTTCTTTTTTTGAAAAAAAATTAGTTTCAGTTTACTTATCATATTTATTTGAAAAAAAATTATAATTTGCTACTTTATTTTTATTATAATTTGAAAAAAAACATGAAAAAAATTTTTTAGTATATTTTTTATTTTATTGAAAAAATAAAATTATTTCTAATTTCTTTAATTTTGATTCTATGTAAAATAAGTTTATTTTTATTTATTCACTGGATATTGATAAATTTTTTCAAATTTCTTTCACTTATTTTGTATTCTATATTTATTTTGCTTTCTAAATTTATAAAAAAATAGAAATATTTAATATGTTAATGTGAAAAGAAATGTATTGATTAAATTAAATGTTCGGAATAAAGTTTATAAATAAATTATTAAATCGTTTTTTTTTAAAAAATAATTTATAGCCACTTTACAACATTGTTATATAAATTTAAATTTGAATGTAAATCACTATTAAAAAGAATAAATAATATTTCATTTACATAGCACTATAAAATATAATTTAAGTATACAAGACATTAATAATATATAAACCATTTAAACAGAAGCTTTCTTTTTTGCTGTGTTGTAATATATACGCACATAGCTTCCGAAGCTTACATACAGTCACAAGATATTAAATTGTCAGCATTAAGATTTTTCTCAGTTGATTCACAGAGAGTAAGGCAACGGAACAGATCAATGATCTGCCGAAAAAACAAAACTGTTCGCAGGACTTCCTATTTGGTAACTAAACTTTGTTTAGGTGTTTGACACATGAAAAATCTCGGAACATGGTGGCCAGTCAATTGGTCATGCACGAACCAAAGACCAACTACCAATGTTCGATTGTTTTATTTATTCGGCCACTTGTCATTCACTGTTAAGAGGTTTTTTTTCTTTGTGGTTTTAGGCCATTTACCGCTCTGAGAGCACAAAAAGGCGAATACTGTTAAGAGGTTAAACTCTTAACAGTAAAAGACGAGTATAGTCGTCCAAGGCGATCGAGTGGCAGTGGGACAGGATGACTATAAGAGATCAGTCGCATTTCTCTTTGTGCTCTTATCTGTGTTGGATGCCATTTCTATTTTTGAGTGGTTAATCATAAAAATGAAAAAACTTTTACATAGCATTTTATTGAAAACAGAAATATTTTTATTTTTTTCGTAGTCGCACAGCGGCGGGCACACGTAACACGATCGGCAGGCGCTATGGTGCCCGCGGGCATAGGGTTGGGGACCACTGTTCTAAACCATTATTGCTGTTACTTCTGTGGTCGGATTACAGGATTTATAGACAAACTCAAAAATATTTTATCTTTTGTAAATAGTCTCAACTTCAAAATTTTAATGTGTTATATAAATCGTTCTGAAAGAAATATCAATTAAATCGTTGCGGTTGTAGAAAAACAATCTGAAAATTTAAAGTTCACATATCATTGAAGCTTATGAACACCAGTGAAGAAGTAGTTCAGTAAATTCTTTATTTTAGTAAATAAGTTAGTTTTGTCGAAATATGATAAAGCGAACACTTACAATTATCATTTACTTTATGAGCTAAATTTATTTAAGATATAAAACAATTAGGGTGTGGAAAATTCATACATTACAAATAATTTTAAGATGTTTTCTTGATTAATGTACGAAGTACGGACACTCGTTATTTCTTTAAGCCATAGACGGCGTTTTGTGGAAAGATTGTTTAGCAACCGGGACAGATATGCATTCAAAATTTTGTTCCTGAGCCCAGTTAATTGAAAACCGAGGCGTTCTAAAACCTAGGATCGACTACACTTCCGATTCAATGTTTCAATGCTAGTTAGAAATATATAACGATATCTTTTAACTTTTCCTCCACTTTTGTACTTTTTCCAGTTTTATTCTTTTAATTTTCTGGTGTGATCCCCACTGTCTAGTTTCTGCCCAACTTTCTTTAATCGCAAGAATAGAGTAAGATAGATTAACGACGATAGCAGATTTGAACATCATATAGGCAGGAGTCCATAGTAACGGTTCGAATATACGAACTTCTGGTTTACATCGGAAGTCACGTTATACGAATTCAAGCATTTTGTAATGATAGGTGTTAGATTGATGACCAGCAAGACTATTGTAAACGGAAAGTATGATGTACAGGAACAAGCCATTACTAATCTAAGGTAGCGAGCGTATATATTTTAAATGAAATTAATTAAAAATATGATTAGAAACTTCACCCTGGCGTTGTAATGATGTCACAGTAAATAATTGCTGGTCTGAAGTAATTTCTTTTTTTTATTATTATTTTTTTCTATGTTCACACTGTTGCAATATTTCGATGTTATGTAATATACAGCGACACCCGCTAATATGACTACTGATGACACCAGTTCAAAATGGTAACCATACGCAGGTTTTACTGTCATTACTCTTATTTTGTGAAAAATTTCTTCAGTTATATTTAAAACAAATTTCAGTTCAATTGTGTGCACTTTGCTAACAGCGCATTCGGTCAACCAACTCTCTGAGTAATGTGTACGTATTGTTAAATTATTATGTAAGTTGTTTTCAGCCTGTGTGCTAACATTGAAATTTTATAGCACCATATTTGTGGTACTATAAAATTTAAAAATCCATTTTAAAATCCTCAATTTATTTTTAATTGTTAATATTACATGTATAATCTTTATAAGAGTTTTTAATGAAATGTAATTATAACTTACCTTTTTTTGCATGACTGGAGACAATCTACGACTGTTTCTATACGTGTACTTTAATGTGAGAACTAAATCTAATATCTTGGTTTTATATATCTCTTCAGTTTTTTTTTCCGAATTAGTCAACTACACCAATAGAATAAATAATTACTAATTCATGATTTATAAATTTCTTTATTATTCTATAATTTTACGAGTGTTTGTGAAAACGCCATCTATATATAATAAGTTGATGTGAAATAAATCAACTTCAGCAAAATCACTTATTGTAATAAACTATACACAGAAAATTAAATTAACTTCATTGTAAGTATAAAACTAATGACTGAAACACCATAATTCAAAAGCGCTTAACTTTAGTGAGAGTGAGGATAATGACATTTAAAATACAGAATGGTACAAGAAAACAGCCACTATTCAGACCACACTAGAACCCATCCTGTATATCAGATTTTGATAAATCTTGGTATATACGTTAGATACACATCGTAGAAGATTTCTGCAATAAAATGTAGTTTAAAATTCCATTACTAGGTTAAAATGATGCGCCTAGAAAAAGACAGAAACAAGCATAAACACTAAAAATGTAGTAAATCACAGAATGTGTTCAACATTTGATCCATTGATATTAATTACGTGTTCAAAACGCATTACAGCATGTTCCATGATAACGCATAGAAAGTGTCTGCGCTACCATTGAATGTCTCTCATCCATAAACATGATGTTTTAGGAATCTCAACAATCATACACCGCTCAAGCACTTGCTGCGGACAATTCTGAACTGTAGGCTCTCTGTCAATCTTAGCAACAGCGACTTTGACAATTTATTTCCGCTTTATTCTTGGCAGCACACCCAAGTTTCCAGTTTCTTGAAATTTTGTAATCGTTTTTCAAACTATTTTTTAACATAAACTTGTTTCTCAATCCCTCTAAACGTCATATTCTTGCACTTCAGGTAAGCAATTGCTGCCGTTCTAATAAAACAGCATTTCCAGCGAAGTTTCTGTAAGGGTATGATTAACAATCAGATAAAAACGAGCAGAGTTATTTTCAGGCATTGAATGCAATTCTTTATATTGAGTCAGCTTACTTTGCATAAGGATTTTGTAAAAGGCGCAATCATATGGTGATTTTTTATTATAGAAATCTTTTTTCTGTGGTCTACGTAATTCATATACTTAGTTTCATGAAAATGCGATAAATAGAACGGGCACTAGAAAGGTCTGAATAGAGTGAGTTTAATTATAAACTCCCTGTCTATTGGCAAACGATCGATTTCTACTTAATACTAGGGTGATGTAAGTCATATTCAGTTTAAGAATGGAGTAAATTTGATTTTGTGTTTTTTTCATTATGGTGATAATTGTTTGTGAATATTGTCCGTTTGTTAAGAAAACGTACAATTAATAAAACCCTATACTTTTTACACTCCTGTTTTAATCATGCTGATAGATACTCTTTTGCTTTGGTTTTTATTTAACAGATATAAATTTAAATCATTTTATCATGCTTTGGAAATTTATATTTCTATTCCTTTCTGCCATTATATATAACAGAAAGAAAGTATTTTGTTCATCCACTTTAAAGCTCAATATCTTCCGTGAATTTTTTCAAAAAAATGTATGAAATTTTGTAACAAGGTTTGTGTATTAGCGCATTGATGATATTCAATTTTGGTGTTTAACTGTTAACGGGGGGGGGGAAATAGAAAAAAGTTAAATTGTATTTCGAGTGGAAAAGCGTTAATGAAGATTTTATTCATTATTAACTACATTTAAATTTACGTTTTTTGCCATTTCATATTAATTAATAATATGAATTTTTTTGGAAAATTTCATAACAGATAGCCTCAAACTTAATATTAAGACTTACCTTTGAAAAGTTACACAAATTGTTGCTGCACAAGTGTTTTTTTAGTATTTTCAGGTTACTTTCTCCTATCATATTAAAGTTATTTTATTCAATTTTCTTTAATTTTTTGAATTTTTACTTCAATTTTCCTTATTGTGTTCTTTGGAAATAACTCACTTTAGTTCTATTTAACTTAAAATAATAAATAATATATGAACAATTTTAATTACTATTTTAATTTGAACAGAACCAAATTAGTTTATTTGGATTAATATTTTAACTAGATTATTTTAATAATTTTTATGCAACTGAGTTAACCTTAATTAAGAAGCTTAGTGACATAAATCATATTACTGGTCCTCCGCTGGTATTAGCACCTGGAATAATTACAGTATTTTATTCTAAGTCAATTTGCAGCCTGTATTAAAGTTACGTTTTACATAGGATTTTATTCTATATAAATACCATCTTAACTCATATTCTAGTTAATTATAGCTAACTTAATCGGGATAGATATTATTCAAATGAACGTCTGTCATAGCATAAACCTAAGAATGACAAAGAATGTAACTAAACCAAAGAATGACATAAGAATGTAACTAAAATAGTTACAATATTTAAATACTTATAAGTACTTTTCATAGACACATGCAAGACTGTTGTATTGCGAATGGTTCGATAAACCATGCCTTATTTGCCATAATATATGTTTTTTAAAATAATGTTTTTAAGTTCGAATAAATAAATTTTAATTTTTTTTTTTTTTTGTATCGAGGAGGAGGGATTAAGCCACTGTATGGGTTACCTCCTGGACATTCTATTGTATGTATATAAATAGATTGATACATTTAGTGCAAATCAGATAAATAATGCATTTTGTATGTAAAATATAATTATGTCAATTAACACTTTCATATACTGTACTTTAGACATTAAGAATGTTTATGGGAGAATTAGATAAAAGTAGTATTCTTGCACATTTTCCATTAATGACCTGACAACAATTGTTTTTCCGAATATTAATTTTTTTTCAATAAAAGCAAAGAAAACGTTAATGATTTTTTCAATTTCGGAGTACGCTAAGCTTGCACGAACAGAAACGTCGATACGTTTTTGCTTTAATTCGAAATATTCACTTTTTCCCGAAGTATACGATAACCTCGATGAAAAAACTGTCATCGAAATTGCATACCCGGCAATTAGTATATAAATAAATCCTGTAATATGTTCTAATTTCAGCTTATCTTCCTCTTCGATCATTATGGTTTGGTAGAATTCTCTTTGTCTTCGAATATCTTCCTGTGAATCTCGAAGAAGTTTCACAGCGATTCCAGATTGCTGAATGATGGTAATTCTATAAATACAATATACAAAATATATAAAGTTATTCAGAAGTAACACACAAAAGATCCTTTCCTGCAGAGCACGCGTGGGTCTTATCAGAGAAAATGTAATTTGCAACGTAGATCTTTATAACAATCAAGGCATATCGAACATTTAATTACGATTAATTTACGTTGAATGAATAACGTAAAAAACTACGGCGTTTAATCATTTTATTAAAATACAACACAAACAGTACTGCTTATGGTAAATACACACGAGCTATGCATGAAATCACCTCAAGCGCGTTACTTTCGTTACCCTGTATAACTTGCTTCCCTGTAAAGTATTAAAGTATTCTTTTCACTTTAAAGTATTAAAGTATTCTTTGGAATTCGAAGACATACGGAATATAGTCTTTCATGCAAATGAAATGATATTCTGTGTTCAAAATACCTGAAGATACGAAAAATTTGTTTCTCCCAAATTCTTCAATTCCTAGTTGAATATCGTTATTGGATGGAACCAGGCAGCCATTTTCATTCGAAACATACTCCAATCCATACGATACGTTCTGTACGTTTGCCAATGTTTTTCGTATTTATAAGCGATGTATAAGCGATTTGTAACCGATGTACAAATAAAACGAAATAAAAACATTGTCAATTAGTCGATTTGAAACCCTGAAAAAAGCATTTGTCAATAGAGCAATAAAATAATTAACGTTTATTAACTCTCGAGGGAAGGGATATCGCGAGGTCTATTAAAAAATCTTTTGTCAATAGGTAGATATTTGGCATTAAATTTCTACTAACTTCACATAAATGAGTCAACTTTCTTCCCCATGCGCAAACAAACCCAAAGAAGATCGGCGAAATATGGGATTACTTGCATCAAGTTGAAATTCGATATGATTATTATTTTGTATTTTTTTTAAATTACGTAAAAATAAATATTAAAAAGGCAACATTGTCAATACAGAAGTAATTTATACTACTAGATAGACAACAAAGCATAGAATTTTACAGAAAAATTGTAGTTTTTTTACACGATAATTAAAATTCAAGAATAACGAAAGTTATGCTAATGATATATAAACAGAAAAATTTTACTGTTAAAATTATAAAATAATACCAAAATATTTGAGAATTAAACTACAATAATGATTAAATCATATATTTTATATATTCAAATATTCATTCCTGTCTAACATATACATGGTAATTATAACAAAAACTTGATCTAACGAATAGATAAACAGAACGATGTTAGTTGGTCATGGGTTTGCGCCTAGCCAGCAGGCTGGTCACGTGAATTTTCCCAGTTTTACGTCTTAAATACCTACAGTAATTGCTGAATTTCACCAGAGCATAGAAACACCACATTGACTAATCACCTGTCTACTAAATTCAGTATAAAAATTAATCATACTATAGAGTTAATTGTAATGATTACAATGTAAACGTATCGTATTAGTTTATCGTTTATTGTTCATTTATGTGGTTTTAAAACTTATAAATTGTAGATTGTAATCTAGTCATATTCATTAATCTATTAAATGTATAATGTTGTAAATATATCTGCATTTTGATTAACATTCTCTAGCGAGTTTTGTACAATTTTAAATACAGGCACCTCACGAAATATTCGGCACACGTGGTTATTAAGCCTTGCGCGATGATTCCTCAAAAATACTGAGGTCGGGAATAAGAATAATTCATCAACACACTCTTAACCGAGTCATTATGCACTTTCGACGTGCGTTAGAAAAGCCATGGTCTTTACCGGTTTATTAATTATATTCGTGTTTTGAAGTTTGTATTCGTAAACAGCAACACGACACATGGGTGTCTGTCGAAAATAAATGCTTCCCGAGAGGACTTTTATTTGAAATTCACGCTTACTTAACGTAAATATAACACGGAAAAGTCCACGTGACGGGCTTTTTAGGGGGGAGTGAATCGACTACCTTTATTTACTGGGTATCTGTTGGGATGCTCAGGTCAAATCACGAAACACTGGATTGGTGGCGTAAAATATGTAATCTTTAAATCGTTAGAAGCTGATTAGTGTTACATGATTAACGTAGGAAACTACAGCGAGTTATATAAATTAAAGTTATATCAGAAACTGCATCTTTTATATAAGGAATAAATATTTATATATATTTACATATCATATATATAGAGTTTACATCAAATGAATGTAATATTTTAAAAATTTCATTTATCCAATATAGTGATTTTATTGCTAGGAATTGCAGCTAAATTGCATCATAAAATTTTAATCTGAGTTATGTAAAGTGAATGTTATTGCAGAATCGCGTGACAATCGAATAAATCTTATAAATATTCTTAATTCCGGAAATTTAAAGTACAGCAATTATAAATAAATAGAAGTTGATTCAAAAATTATTAAATATAATTTAAATGTATATTTTGTTTTTTTTAAATAGTCAGTTTCATCTAAATTAGCATTCCTTACTTCGAAACTGGGTGTATAGGTAGATATTTAACCTTACTCTTTATTCGAATTATCTTACACGCCGATACGCGTTTCGGGTATACGTTCTTCTTCTGCTTACTATATGACAATTATGAACTTGTAATTTCCATATTACTAAATATTATACAATGATAAATTAACTCGTACTTTTTCTTTTCAAACATTTCAGAAGTTAATAAAATAGAGTTAATAATCCAAAAAAATTTTTAAAAGTGCAGAAAACCTGCCAAATTCGATAGATTACTGTTTGCTAGCTGGAGCATATTTCTTGTTTTAATATGTCAGGATTGGGTAAAGATTAAAGAAGGAAATGTGGAATGGTCACTTGTAAATAAGGAGCGTTTATGCAGTGCAATTTTTGTGAATGGAACTGAATGGGATAAATAGATGAAAGGGATGATGTGTCATATCTCGAGTCGGTTCTGAACTAATGAACATTTTAATTGTTACAGTTATTCACGATATTTCGAAAAACTCATTTGTACCTTCGAAATGAAGTCTTTTACGTCTTTTTGTTATAATTAGCAACATCTCGTAAAAGATGGCGCTACACACAAATTGAAATTTGAGCTAGTGTCCAAACACATTTTTTAAATTTAAAAATAATTTTTAAATGTGATTTTTATCATAATTATTAAATTGTTTCTTTTAATCTTTTGTAATTATTTAAGTTTTATATTTCATTATAATTTGAAATTATCAGACTATTTCTAACTGATGTACGATTGCTGAAATAGATAACCAACAGTATTTGAAATTATTGTTTTCCAATAAATATTCAAATGTTTGCCGACGAAACAATATAAATGACTAAAATTCTTACGTCTCGAAGTATGATTTCGCAATATAACTGTCAGATCTTGCACGTAAGTTAATGCAAGCTGTGTTACATAAGCAGTCTACTTCGTTCTATATTCAGTTGTCTTGTTAGTGCAATTTCAGTTTGTATAGAGTGGTATAATGGGATAAAGCAATAGAACAGATGGGAAACTTCACAACAAACGATGGCCCTTAAAAAGATTTTTATAAAAAACTGGCATTTTGTTGACGTTTGACATGTGAAAATTCCAGGAAAAACGCGTGCCGTTGGTCAGGTGCGAATTCACGACCAACTGGCAATGTTTGGTGGTTTTACCATTCCGTCGATATTTAGAAATTTCCATTTCAAATATTTTTATTACTTCAACTACGTAAATTCGTACGAACTCTGTATTCAGAAGTTTGATTCATTTGTTATTATATATTTAAAATTGAAATTTTTGCATTGTCAAGTATGTATTCGGCTGATCGGCGATATAGATGTCTAGGGTTCCTTCTTCGTCCTGCTTTAAACTGCTTGAAAGTTTTTGGAATAGAAATGGTGGTCCCGTGTCGATGTATGGCAGACGATATAACTGTTATTCCTGAAAAACTTTTCAAAGTATATTGTAATCTGATTGAAGCAATGTTATGGTTTTGGTGTCTGAGGTCCGCAGTAAGTTTGCTAAATATCGACATTTATTGTTTACGAGTCCTTTTATATTTTAAAGAGTTCTCATATCTATGGGCTATGGTATTGGTTATAACTACATTCTATACAGCAGCACAGTATAGTATTTTAAAAAGAAAAAAAATATGTCTTCATATTGTGAAAAGCAGCTACAAGCAAGAATATCAATTGCTACAACGAATAGAAATTTATTTAATTTGCTGCATTTTTTTGTTACTCATAACTTTTATATTTTCCACTTTTGTCACAGGTGTGCTAAACGTCAGCGAATTAAGAAGACAAGGTAGAAGCATGTCCGAAGCACTCGTATGTACTGTTTATTTTACATTGGGAAATTTTTACGTAATTGGACAAATTGGGACATTTTTTGCGGTGAGTTTCTTTTTAGGTATGCTTTTAATAAACAGGTGCATCAAATTATCCAAAAAATTTCAAAAAATGAAGATAAATGATTTATTTTTGAAGTATAAATTACAAAGATTTTTTGAAAAGCAAGTCGAAATTTGGCAATTTCTTAAACAATTAAATGAGATATACAAAGATCTTTTACCGTTAATCTATGCCTTCTCCATGCATTTATGCTGTATCGTCGTGTACATTGCCATATTTGTAAAAATGGTTCCAGAAATAAAGCTTTATTTTCTTCTTGGATCTCCAGTTCTATTAGTAGCAGTATTTTCAATAAGTTGGGGATTATCACATTTTACGTCAGTGGTAAGTTACAAATTGTATAGCATAAAAAACTAGAATTGTCTTTAAATGCCGTGCTGTATGCCAACCTGTGCCAAGTGGACAAAACTACTAAACACAAAGGTCAGGGAAACTGCGCGTCATCTACGATTCGTTAGACAGTAATTTTTATCTAGTTGGCCACAGGTGGGCTTAATATGAGTAGAAAAATTATGTGATGAATTAATTTTTTGTTTCAGTTGTACGACAACTTTGCGTCTATCTACAGACTTTCTCCTGCTGATTTGCCGTTGGAATTTAAACTGAAGGTAAAGTTAACTTCGATTATTGTATTTCTTATAAAAATTGTCTAGTGTTTTTTTTATGATAATTTTTGTATTAAGAATATAGCTTTTTGCTACTATATGAATAAATAAATTTGAAGGTCTGTCTTTTTTAGTATAACAGATCGAATAAATATCTCAAGATATATAAAAGCAATAATAACAGTTACATTTCAAAACCGCTTTGTTTGTTTGTTTGTACCATCGCGAAACATGGGCGATCTTCTACAGTAGGTTGTCTCTCAGAAGGACTTTCATGGGAATCTGGTTCCTATTTTCGTTTTAAAAACGTCAAGAACACCGGGAGTCGTTACGTGACTTGGACGTTTACTAATCGCGAACCTACGACCAACGATGAGTGACACAATTTTTTTTTACCAATTCTTAAGCTTAATAATTCCTGTGGTTTCTGTTGAAAATTTATTAAATTTGGTACGAAAATTTGTTTGTTAGGGGAATTGATACTATTGTGTTCCGATGATTAAAACTTGATGGGGTAGAGGTATAAAAAGGATCGCGTTTCGTATCTCCTTTAGAGTCAGATTAATGACTATTTTGCTTGCTGTTAGCATTTACAATTTTCTGTATGTAAACATATCTTTACGCTGAAAATTAAGCTTTATGCATTTTTACAATAGTTATAAAATATAAATATTTTATAATAAAAAGGATAACAGTTGGCGCCACAGAACGTTGCCGGGAAAGTTAAGCATCTCGTTCTTAGATTTTTCCAATCTAAAAATAAAAGTATGTATTTAATTTCCAGATGAATTGCTACATGAAACGATTTGGAAAAATTCCATTAGGAATATCGGTTGGTGGTTTCTTCTATATAAAAGAAGATTTCTTTATTAAGGTAAGTACAAATTATGACATATATTTTAAAATAATGTGATATAAAGCACTGTTAATCAATATTGAAATGAAACTATAATTTGACATTTATCTAATACGGTAAAGATTCAAAGAAAAAATTTCTCACAAGCATAATGTCTCGTTTTTCTTTACGACTATAATTCGTTGGTTAATGTTACCTATGGTAGCGAAGTCGGCGACGGGGAAATTTTTTTTCCCTACATTCTAGACGGCGACAGGGAGATTATTTCTACCCTACGTTCTATAAAAAGAATACTAAAAAATGCAAATAAAAAAAAATAGGATAACTTACTTGGTTACTGAGCTTTTCTCCTTTTTCCACGTTTTCTGTCGACTGAACTTGACTCTCCGGTACGTGACAAGGCTCTTTGTTTTCCTTTCGTTTAACACTTTTTTTCACCTTTGTCTTGTGTTTTCTTTTGCTTTTTTTTATTTCTTGCTGACATTAGGTGCGGGAGCAGCCGGAATAGTCTCTGGTTCTTTCCAACTAGGTATTTTTCCGTGACCGGGATGTATTCGACCAATCTATGCCTGCCTTTTTAGACATACCCGAGGCAATTGCCGAATTAATCGTCATGCACTCTAAACCGATATAGTGCCATATGAATGCCAAAAAATTCGCTCATGACATATTGCCACATTTCCCTTTGAACGTTTCTTCGAAAGCCGAACTATTCCGCCAGCATTTTCGGCAACTCATCACGAATAATTTCCGGTCGCTGCGATAACTCAATTTGCATGTTTGGCTACATTTCTGGCAAATTTCCTTGGTGTGTTGGAGGACCAGTTTTACGGCAAATTTCACTCCGCCATCAATTCTTTCGTCTAATCCTAGTTCAAAAGACTCTGCTTCGATTAACTGATAAAAACGTCGTCCAGTACACTATTTCCAAAATTCGTTCGATTCTAAATTGCGATTCAACATGACTAAGTTGTGAAATATCTATCCAAATATTGCAAAAATCGCTTAGCCAATTTTCCAATAAATAAATTCCAATTGCTTAAATTCATAAAGAAAATTATTAATATTATTAATTACCTTATAATAGAAAAATCCAAACGTCAAAATAATTTTTTCGCACAATACAACAAGCATACTCCACTTTCGGAAAAATAAAATTTGCATAATTGCTCATCAATCACGTCAAACCGCCTTCTACGGATTACATTACTTGATAATGAATTACTCGTTCGAGATTATCGGAGAAGTTTGAACCACATCCGATAATCTCGCGACTCCGTTTGGAGGTTACAGGGAACGCACACATGTCGAACGTAGGGTAGAAAAAATTTCCTTGTCGCCGTGTAGAATGTAGGGAAAAAGAATTTCCCTGTGCCGACTTCGCTACCATAGGTAACACTAACCAATTCGTTAATTGCTATTATTGCACAGTAGAAGTTTGACATTTGCACATCATTTATTTCAGCTTTTGTTTCTGGAAATAATTTTACGTTTGTGAAAATAAATTTAAAAAAAATTTTATTTCCGAAAATATATGTCTGTTGAACGAATAGCTGAGGCTGTTGTGGCTTTTGCATATTACTCTGGGGGTTCAGAGTTGTATAATCGTTAGTAGGTGAAAAATTCTTTAAGAGTTTTAGAAAAGCAAAATATATTTCTTACTAGACTATAAAATAAACGAGTCCATTTCTATTCGTCCTTTCACACGTATTGGTAGAGGTATTAACAAATCTACGGCAGAACCGTCTTTTTATTTGAGGCTACTATCCGCCAACAAATGTAAAAAAGTTAAAAGTCCTCTAACGGTGGCTTACATAATCTTTAAAAATAAATTATTACATTAAAAATAGCCGGGACGATTTTACATTTAGAAAAGAAAAAGGGACCAATAGAAATGGACTCGTTTATTGTATAGTCTAGTAAGAAATATATTTTTTTTTTCTAAATGTAAAATCGTCCCGGCTATTTTTAATCTCTAAGAGTTTTTTGCGATCAGTTTCAAATACCTCGAGTCTCGTCCGTTACCTACCGATCACCCTCTTTCAGGCTGGCTGAACCCAACACTAACGTAAAGGGTTAATGAAATACAGGCAACAGTTCAGCTTTCTGCACTCACGGGATGTCTCGAAGAGGCATTTTCTATAAAAAATTGCTCTTATTCAGGTTTTACTTAAGCTATTGCGTATTAACTAGAACGGGTTTGGAGACTTAAAACTATCTACTTGCATTCTGAAATTGATTTCAAATCATCTTAAGAAAAACTTTAAACCTGACTTTGCATCACTCCTTCAATTATTACATTATCCTCTTTTATCTAAGCTGAAATGCTAAACATTTCTTATACAGTTTATGATATGTTGCTTTAATAAAACACGTAAAGCATACTTATGCACATAGGTTAATTCAGATTACCTATACACAATTTGAATGTGCATTGCATACTTTATAAAAGAGTGCCATTTACAGTGATTTAACCTACTTGTAAAAATGTAGATAAAGCTACAATTATAACAGTGAATATTTATGAGAGATATTATGGATGTTTTCTTTTAATCAATTTACATAAATAACTTTAACAGAGTATTTTGCATGAAAAATTATTTCACTTAAATTGTTAGATTTCAACGAGGCCATAAGACGGCGCTACCGCTTTATTCATAGCGCTGCAATCGGTGCCATAATGAAAGCGACACATTCACGTTTTGGCATGTTATAATTTTATATTATATAAAACATTAACAAACATTTTCCAAAATAATGCATTTGTTAATAGTTATGTGCATTCGATGTTTAATGTAATTGTCGCAGCACACTTGCACGCACTTGCGGTGTGTATGTTTATTAACTTGAAAAGGAAAAAAAGTTTTTTACATGTCAGTGAAGTTTCAACCCCAATCTCTGTCTCGGGTTGGTTTTCCGAATTAAGCACGATTCGATATTGGTCTGATCTAAGGTTCAATAAAAGCACACCTGCTCACTCATGGTAGTCAATATATATAGTTTATTTACAAAATATGTATATAAAGTATACAAGTTACAACCACAGAAATATAATGTGTGATGGCTCACGTTTCAGTTAAGCTGTTAGAAACTGTTACGCATCGCAAAGATCTCGGTCTGCCTCTGAACTGACTATACTGCAGGGTTCGTCCGCTCTCAACAATCATCCTTTTCCTGAGATAGTTAGGAAAGGAGTATACCATTTCTAAGCTTAGCAGGTTTCCCAAGCGTTTGAGACTACTGTGTTACCAGCCTCGAGTTCTTCTCCATCATCTCTCGTTCGATCCTCAATTTAAAAATATATTTGGAAGGAAACTTACGACTAATTACAAAACTTCCTGCGAGAAGAGCTTTAACTTCAGTCTGCTTTCAACAGATGAAGGTGAAGCTTACATTCTCGTCTGCCGGTCATTCGTCCCACGTCTCTACTGCTTGGAGTTTACTATCTGACATACAGTCTACGACCAGACCGCCCTTCAATCCAATTAGCGAGGGGCTCTCCTTTTGTTTACTCTCCTTTTACAAGCCAATATTTTACAAAGACATTAGAAAACAATAATTATTTTCAAGAATCGAGATCAAGGTCTTTACGAAAAAATTGACCCCTTTGGTTTTGTATGACTCGATTTTAGCAACGTGACACGTAGACGATTTGCCCAGAGAGGTAAGCTTCGGGGTTCATTTAGGGGAACTGGTTCTATTTCGCTGATACTAAGTGAAAAAATATGGTGAACTTCACATGGCATGCCCGCTAGTTAGATGCGAACTTAAGATAACTATGAATATTAAGTAGTTTTATTTACTTGGCCATGGAGTCCAAATCATATTTTGAGCCATTTGCATTTTTTTTCCACGAACTTCTCAGATATTTACAAATGTGTGCCATAAAAAATTCAACTGCTCAAACCTCTTGAATAGGTGCATTCTTTTCGAAATAAAATTCTTATAGATATACGTTTCTTCATCTTTTAGTGTATTATCATAATACCCAATCAATAATGGCAATTTTTATTTTTTTAAAAATTAATTTGCATCTGTTTTCGCCGATTGTACTGCCATCTTGTGTTCTGTTCAATTTTCAACAATTATACTGTAACAAATTTTTTGAGATATACGTGTTTTTCGAGTTATGTTAAAATTATACAAAATGGCCATTGTAATTACTCAATTACAATAGCCATTCTGAATAATTATAATTATTGATTATTTTCTTTAAGTCAACAAAAGTAACAACAAAAAATTACAGGCTCAGTGAAACAATATGCTAATCATAAGATCATCAGTATGAATGTCTTTTATATTTAGACTGACAGTTTCATTCTCTAACCATTTACTATCATTTCAAAATATAAATGCTTAACCACTGCATACGTAACCCACAATGTTTAAAATTGTTGCCATAGCAAAAAGCCTTATATCAGAGCACATGATTTCTAGAAAGGTGGTCTTACTTCTGCTTATCTGCTCTAAAAGACCAAGGCAGGGGAGAGCGCACTAATACAAACTGACGTTATCCAGAATTCATTCGACTGTAATATATTCCTAATAGACTATTACGTTATTGATTCACTTAAAATCTTGATGAAGGAACGAAACAGGCTATTGCTAACGAATTTTATTTGGCAGTTTTCAAGAAGCAGATTGATTTAGATCTTTTCATTTTGGTGGAAGGTATCAAGTCGAAGTTCAGATATAAATAAATTTTTATCAGTCTTAAATTTATCTTTGTGTACTAGTACATTTATCAATTAACAGGACTTATTATACTGGAAAATTATGGATGCAAATATTTAGTCTTACTGATCAGAAATAATATTTTTTATTTAATTCACCTGTTTTTTTACACATACAATTTAAGCTTTTGTTTCGGACTATTTGTCCCTCCTCAGCAGGCATTCAAATAGCATTTTAGTTTCGATATTTCTCAACTTTTTTAATGATTGAAGTCCGAAGCACAAAATGCGAAGAAAAAGTCCGAAACACAAGCTTATAGCGTATGTGTAAAAAACAGGTGAATTAAATAAAAAATTTTATTTCTGATCAGTAAGACTAAATATCTGCATCCATAATTTTCCAGTATAATAAGTACTGTTAATTGATAAATGTACTAGTATACAAAGATAAATTTAAGCTATGATAAAAGACACAAAGGCAAATTAATCGAAATTTTATCAGGAATGTTTAAACTTTCTCCATCCGCTGTTCTTCTCTTACGGGTTTTGTAGGTCATCAATGCCGTAGTTTATCCATATTGTTCTGAAAAACTAAATCATTTCGTGAAAATATAATTTTTATCAACCTCGAACAGATTCCGATACAATCCAAACATCATAGAATAAAACATTGATTACCATAAACGTATTAGTAAACGTTAGGAGATTTGCGGCCTAGAACTTAAAAGACAATAAATGTTTTTAACAATCAACATAAAAGCAACTTGTACTTACTTTCAGCCAAGCTATGACAACAAGAATTTTGTCTTTGTTCATGCAAAACGCTATTAAAATAACAGAATTCTCTGCCACGTGTCAACAACACTGTGGCTTGAATAAATATGGCAGTATTTGAATTTTCTTTCTTTATTAAACACACTGGTGTCTCGACAGGTTCTGCAACCTGCAGCAAATGTTAGAAAATACGCTCGTCCGATACTACTTGACCTTCCCATATACAGTACGTTGATCAGGTGCAAACCCACGACAGTGTACACTGGTGTAGTCCACTAACTACTAGCCGACCTTACTTTGTTTTTCAACTGTATCATGGATCCTCGGAACTCGTAACGCTTTAATAAATATATCAAACTTTGTTTCTCAAGCACTAGAAAAGGGCAGTCAATTAGACACTAGGCAGCTTTTCATCCTTTATTTCTTCATTCTTAGTTGATACGCGTTACGGGCATACAACGCTCCTCCTCAGACAACTGTTTTTAAAATGTACATGATTACTACGTAGCATTAAATTGTTGAGATAACAGATAGAAGGTATGTGCTTCGTAAATTATATATTATCTTTATAATTTAATTCAATGTTATCTAGTAATCATGTACATTTTAAAAATAGTTGACTGAGGAGGGACATTGTGAGTTCAAATCACGTATCAACTAAAAAAAAAGGGTGTATTATAGATTCCGCTTATGGATTTCGGGACTTTGAGTATATATTTGAACTCAGGGGACCGAGACGAGTTCAAATATACACTCAAAGTCCCGAAATTCCATAGGGTGCAATCTATAAAATTTCCAAAAATAATTTAGGAATGAAAATGTACCAAGTGTCTGATTGACTGCACTTCATCGTGCTTGAAAAACGAAGACATAGAATGACGCGGTTACAAATTAGTAAAGTATATTAAATTTTTTACTATTTTAACAGGTATACAACGCATTATATTCCATCTTTAATACTTTAATCGATTTGAGTGGTGTAATGGAAAAGGACTTCAAATGTGCTTCTGTTGCACTAAACAGTACAAATGTAAAAAATTCTTCAGTTATTTAAATCTTGATGAATGCGAATAAATGAAACAACACGAATTCAATAAGAAAGATTTAATTATTAATTTTTTCTTATGCTGATTTAATCAATAAGCATTTGTGTAAGTTTTGTAACTATAATAAGGTAGCGTAATTCATGATTTACGTAATTCAAATAATCGTAAAGTCGTTATTTAAGTTTCAAAATAAAATTCGAACTAAATATAAGTTTAGCGATTTTAAACATTTTATGAATAATACCTACACTTTTTAATGGAACTGGCGATTACTGAAAAAGAATTTTACTTGAAAAATCTGAATTGTTACTGTTCATGAAAAAATAGCTTACTGATTCACAATAAGGTTACTTAGTAATTAAGCTTCTCTATTGTATAGTTAAGCTCTGTGAACTATGATGATAACTCTTGTCTTTAATGGATTCTATGTCATTCGATAACGGCAGAAAATAGAAATATCTGTTTTCCCTTTTGAATGTCGGTCAGCCGTGGTTGGTAAATAAGATTCAAAAATGTTATAAAATAATTCCTGTAGAAATGTAGTATTGATGGGGCTGTAGTAGCGTTCAGGCTAGGCTATGAATTTCGAGGAAATGATTATGCTAGAAATTTTTACTTTTTATTATTTCATATAAATGTAGAAAATATGCAATGCTTAAGACTTATTAATTGTTTACAGTAAGAACATAAAATACAAAAATATCTGCTATAGTTTTTAATAATCAGTTTATTTCTCTAAATGTAAAGTTTACTTCGATAACAATACAAAAATATACAATATTTTGTGTGAAAAATGCTGACTCCTCTTATGCATATACAGAAAATAAAAGCATATAATTTACTTATGTAGTCCAGCCATAACGCTACAATAGCGCCACCAGTTTTCTGTCATCTATATAAAATATATTAAGACAACCTAGAACCGAGTGTCTCGAAGACGACTGACCCGCTGAAATAAAAAAAGTACGGGTCTATTAAATTTTTCAAGTATGCTCGACTTATGAATATTCTCAAGGTGTTTAATTATATTTTATGCAACTATGCAAGTTACACGAATCGCAGACGATTAAATAGCAACTCCTTACTTACGCTCGTGTATGCGTCACTATTCTTTAATATAATGCGATTGTAAAGATAGATGCACTCTTTAGTGACTTTTATGTTTTAGTTTAGTGGAACTGTTTGTATTTACGTTTATATTACAGTAGAGCGTCGTTTATCCGAATCAATTGGGGACTGAATTGTTCGGATAACAGATTATGTACGAAAAAATATATTAACCTATCCGATGTTGAAATTTATCTCTGTCGCCTGTCACTTCGTGTTGAATTTTCGTCGATTTTAAGCCTAACGAGAATTTTTATAATAATAATCGAGGCTATTGTATCGTTAAAAATTATTTCTTTATTTTGTACAAACAAAATAAATATATTAAAAAAATATAAAAACAAAAAATTATACTTTAGAAGTTAATCCAGCCCTTCATTAATTTCCTTGCTTCTGTGAGAAGCCCTCTGGTGTTATTTTATGGTCGCATTTGTTCTGAAATTTTTCAAAAAATTTCAAAAAATTTAAGTTCTCCAATCTTTCAAACTGCGAAAAATGCAATAAATAACGTTTTTATTGAGCGCCGAGTTTATTCGGAAAAAAGTCGAAAAGTGCCGGCTTTTAACAGGCTTCTACGCGATTATGCAGGTAGGAAAACATCGGATATAAAAACGAGTTCGCGATAATCGCTATAGTCAATCGTGACAATCGCAAGCGTCTTTTTCGCTATCAATTCTTTTTTTCCAACAATTTTTTTAACAAAAAAAATTGATTCTAGCCTGATTTTGAAACGAGATTCGCAATTTGTTATTAAACTTAAGGATCTCTCATCATACTATGCGAGAAATTGCGCGAAAAATAACAGCGACAAAAATTTTCAAAATTAATTTTCGCGAATACCAATTGTGCTAATTGTACAATTTTTGTTTCTTGCATAAAAGAATGTCATTTAGGTATTGTTGAAAATGCACTTATTTGATGAAATTTCGAGAATATTTTTAGTTATAAATAAACGAATTTGCGCATTCGACATCGGTTCGTAAATTGCCGAATTTTTGATGGGCCACTCATTATTTTTCTGATTGCTTCGTTTCATGCACAGAAATCATTTATATCTAAATTATTAGCAAAGAATTTTGATGAATTTAATAATATTTTGAGCGATGTCAAGTTTTACATTAGGTAATCGAGTTAAGCCTAACACACCACTACAACGCATAAAAAATTGAAAATAAAATTTTTGTTTTAAAATGTAAAGAAAATATTTGTTAAATCTTAAATATAACATATTTGTGAGAAAAACAAAATAAAAACTTCGTCAATTGGTCGATTTACAACTTAAAAAAATGCTTCTGAAAATAGGGTCATAAAACAATTAGCGTTTGTCGACTTTCGCAGTAGGTGGTAAAGCAAGTCTATTAACAAATTTTATCGCAGTAGTATGAAATTTCTACTGACTGTACTGGAATGAGTTACATTTCTTCCCCATTTACAAACAAACTCGATGGCAATAGGTGAAATATGGGGTAAATTAAAGGGAGTTGAAATTTGATATGTTTATTTTCTGCGTTTTACGTATTAAATTACACTAAATTCGACACAAATAAAGCATTTTCTCAATTTAAAATATTTTACTGTTTAAAAATAGAGAAAATTAAAAAAAAATTATAATAATAATTTTTGAAGAGAAGCTAAAAATTTTACGATTTTAAGATAGAAAATGGCGTCTGTTAGAGCCCACGTGACTAAAAGGCAATCGAAAAATCACGTGACTGCAGAAGTGCTAGTATCAAAAACGTTCGATTTAGCACGACACAGTCCGACTGGAAAGCTTTCGGTTAACTGGCTTTTGGATGACGACGCTCCACTGTATAAAGTATAGTTTATGTTCATAGATATTCAGTATTTTCAATTGTAATTTAGCATCATATGTATTTATATATGCATTGCTCATGTTTTCATTTAATCAAGTGCTAAACACTCACTTTTAAGTAAGCTATATTTGAAATGTATTTAAATTAATTACTTAATATTAAAAACAATTATTATTGTAAATTAGATATTTTGTAATTTCATTCGTTGTTGATTAACTGTATGTTTTATGGTACAACAACGAATTTTATAACTTGTGTGATTTGTTAGCACGTTTACAAAGTGTTTTTTCGTTTTTCAAGTAAACATGGAAACAACTTAATAAAAATTATATTACTGGAATTTTTTTACCAGTGAAATGTCCGGTTTTCACATAGATAGTCATTGTGTCAGAAATTTTTAGAGTAATTTTTCTAGTAAATACATCTACACTGCTGGCCGTTAAAATTGGTGCATTAGGAAAAATAGCAAATAGCGAAATCGTGTTTATTGTACATATAGAGAATAATGGGAGTAAGCCATGATTAAATTGATAGAGATACAAAGCACCCAGCTCGTTGTACTTTTCGTGCCAATTTTTTGTTGCGTGCTGCCTTCATGGTGTAGCAATTTTTATGGAGAGCATTGTTTTAGAATGTGGATTCA
Organism: Centruroides vittatus; assembly: GCF_030686945.1. Lineage (NCBI taxonomy): Eukaryota > Metazoa > Arthropoda > Arachnida > Scorpiones > Buthidae > Centruroides > Centruroides vittatus. The sequence goes on along the minus strand of NW_027122623.1, from coordinate 174,773 downwards.
TCACGTGAAATTACAAAAGTCAATGTAGAAAAAGTTATAAGATTAAAACCACAGCTGAGTAACAAACAAAATTTAATGAGCTGATTATACTACATATGAATGCATTGAGTTTAAAATTTCACATAAGACGTTAACTCAACCATAAATATAAAATTATGTAAGTTGTTCCTTCGCTGAAAATTGAATGTTATAGTAAATACTACTATAAAAACGGCATGATTATCGGTCAAAATTTCCTTTCACATCACCATATATTATGATTTTTATAACGCAAATTCAATTAAAGCGAAGTGGAATATCATAGTACGTCTTGAAAACATTTGTGAGTATTCGTAATATTGAAACTGTTTAAGAAGTTGTCATAGAATGTTGTAGATATTATATTACTATACTTATAAAATTAAATAAATACTTATATAAAGTGTTTGTTTTACTTGGTGATTTCACTTTATACTGATCACCAACACTTAAAATATGCGATCCAATTACAGGTATTTTGAAACCACGCAATGTCAACAAGAAACATTCAATTATAATTATATTCTTATGCTGATTTAATGAAAACGCATTTGTGTACTTTTTGTAACTGTAACAAGGTATCGTAACTCATCATTTCCGCATTTCATATAGTTGTGAGGTCGTTATTTAAGTTTCGAATTAGAATCCGAACTAAATATAAGTTTTGCGATTTCACTCTTTTTATGTACTTACATCTTTCCTAGAACTGACGATTACAGAAGATAATCTGACTTGACAAAATGGGAATTGATAACGTCATGAACTAACAGCTTTCTTATTTAAAATAAGTTTGCTTTAGTATTCAAGCTTTTCGAATATATAGTTAAGCTCTGTAAAACTTAATATCCCTTTCAAATACGGATTTTCTGATTTCACTCTTACATTTAACACAATATATATCATTCGATAACGTGAGAAAATAAAAATTCTCATATTTTCGATTTTATCTGTCATGTCAGCCGTTGGTGGGTAAATAACATTATCAAATCTTCTAATATAAATCCTATAGAAATATAACACTAGTGGCAAAGTGGCAGCGTTGTTGCTAGACTACGAATTTCGAAGATTTTAATTTTTATGATTTTATATACATGCTTAAGACTAATGAATTGTTTACAGTGAGCACATGAAATGAAAACACTTTTATTACTATATTCTAACAAAAGTTTTAATAGGGAGATGTACAATTTACGTAGATAACTTTAGAAACAAATATTTATTATTTTCTGTTATATATGCTGATTTTTTCATGCATATACAAGTATTAACATGTTTTAAATAGGAGCACTGCTTTTACTTAAATACCCAGTCTGACCACAACGCTACCACAGCGCCACCGGTGCGATGTATCTATTCGAATTACATTAAGACATTATAGAACTCAGTATCTCGAAAACGACCGAGCTTTAACGAAAAAATATTATTTCTCTGTATTATTTTCTCTATCGAACAATATACATTTTATTGGAATGTTAGACTGACATGAGAAAATTCTGTCTTGTTCGGAGAGTATGTTGGAGTTGTGAACATTCTCATCTCGTTAAATTATACTCTATGGAACAAAAAAATTTACACGGTGTGTAGCAAATTTATGCTGGTATAAAGTTGACTATCCTTTAATATCGTGCGGATTTAAAGAAAATGCATTCTATAGTAACTTCTCTATTTAAGTTTCTAAAATTACACGTTTTTTTCTATATTGGAAGATATTATAAAGTATAGTTAATGTTCTTAAATTTTTATTATTTTGAATTGTATTTTAGCATCATGGGTATTTATTTATGCATTTCTTACGTTTTGAATTAATTACGTGTATAAAAAGCCACTTTTTAGTATGCTATATTTGAAATGCATTTCAATTTTTTATTTCGTATTAGAAACAATTATTATTGTGAATTACATATTTACTCATTTCATACACATGTTGATTTACTGAAAATTTAATGGTAGAACAACGTATTTTATTAATTGTGAACGTACTGACGAATCACACGAAGTGTTTTCTTATTGTTTGTGTACACATCAGGCACAGCTTAATGAAAGTTATATTTCTGGAGATTTAGCCCAGAAGGATGTTTGGTTTTACAGAAATACTCATCGTTACGAAAAAATTTTTAGAGTAATTCTCCTAGTAAATACAGCTACACTGCTAGCATTCTTAACGAATGTTACATCAGAAAGAAAAACAAATAGGAAAATCATGTTTATTGTACACATGCAGTGTAATGAAAGGAAGCCACGATTAAATTGACATACGAAGAGAGCACCCAGCACATTGTACCTTTCATAAAAATTTCCCGGTGAAGGCAGCACGCAACATTAAATAATCATGGTGTAGCAATATTAATAGCCACAAATGATTTTAAAAAGTATATGTTTAATATGTGTGTAGATAAGCTGATTTCCTAACATAATTAAACCATCAAATTGTAAAAATCTACATAAGGTGTTTGTTCAATGCTTATGTATAAACACATAATTTATGTAAATTTTTACTGCAAGGAAAACTTAATGTTATTCTGAACATTTGTATGAAAACGACATGTGTGTCGGTCAAAATTTTCTGAATTTTATATCACCATATGTCATGAACTTTATAACACAAATTCAATAAAATGAAACATTTTATTACGTCTTGTGAGTATTCAAGGAATTGAAACTGTTTAAGAAGTAGTCATAGAAAATTGTAGAGTGATTTGTAAAATTCAATAAACACTTTAATAAAGTTTTTCTTTGGCTTGGTGTTTTCATTTTTTACTAATCACAAACACTTAAAATAGCGATCTGATTACAAGTATTTTCAGATTTATTTCTGACAATAATCGATCTCATTCATTTAGCATAGTTAAATTGTAAACCACAATATTGTCGATGGTATTATTATGACTACATGGTATTATTATGAACTGCCGATATTATGACTACATGTAGAGCATCGATCAACCGAAACGATTCGAAACTGAATTTGTTCGAATAAGTAATTTTTTAGATAACTGCTCATTTACAAAAAAAAATGTATTATACACGAAACTATACTTTCTAAGACGTGACAAAAAATATATAAATACACACCCTACATAGAATAGTACATTAATTAATGTAGTCTTAAAGTGCAATATGGAATTTATTTAATTAATTTTATATTGAAGTTTGTAGAAAAGCACAGAGCACTAACTACCGCTGACATGATAATGACAAGGCATTTGCATTTGTACCAATTTGTTAGCAAATCAAGAACTTACATACGATACTTTCGAAATTAACTAACTTTAGTTGTAAAAATAAACGGAAAAATCAAAATAAACACTTTTCATACGTACAGTAACATGTATGTTACAGTGTTATTTAAAAATTCTTGTTTTCTCTTATCGGAGTTTTTTTAAACATTGGGATAACACCGTCACATTAGTTTGGATACGCCAGAAGCTACTGTATTTGAAATCTTTATGGAAAATTAGATATTTCTTTGTTAATTTCGTAAGACTGTCCTGTATTTCTTTTAATGGATCTGTTCTTAATTTTTCATATTTATCAGACGAGGCGATTTCATATTTCTTTTGTTGTAATTCTTTTTTCGTTAATATGACTAATTGATGCGATTTGTCAGCTTTGACTATAGATAAATTATTTTTATTAAAAAATTTATTTAAATTTTTAATTTTTCAGTTATTTTAATTGCTTTTCTCTCAACTACATATCTATTTTTACCATTATATTTCTCCATATCTTTACTTATAGTGGATCGCAACATTGCTTTTTCCTCATTAGTTCCAGATATTTTTTGGATGGCATTTTCCATTTCTGCCACTATCGGATATGCTTTAGCATACAATGGGAGATTCATATTATATCTGCAAGAAAGGAGTCGTACAAAGTCACCCGATATCTCCATGGAAATACGGTTTACTATTAGGTTATTTATCCATTGTTGTTTCTCTAGATTGGTAGGATAATTAAATTTACTATTTAATTTAATATTTTTATTTAATAAGTAAGGATCTATGTTTTGATTATTTACTGTATTATTTTCATTGGATTTCTTCATCTGCTTTAATTTTCTACGTAATAAAAATATTCTTTTACCTTTTTGTTTAATTGCTAACTTTATAATCACTCTTTCTATTTTCTGCACGTCACTTAGACGAATGCTTCAACGTACAGATGTCGGTAAACGAAACGTTACGGGAGATATTCTTCCCTCAAATGGCACTTGAAGTAATTTACATCTATTGTCAATCTTTGTATCTGTCGCTTTAACATTTTATTGAAGAACAATATGTTGTTGAATGTCTCACATGTACTATAAGCAATAAATCCTATAACTCCTTAACGAAGGATTTTCGGACCCATGTTGATATGAACTTTTTGTAGTATTTTGTTGTCAGCAACACATTCCTACATCCATACTCTGTATAATAACCTTCTCGAAGCCCGCTACATTCATACTCAAGCAAACGATCGCCGTAATTAATCGGGCTATAAAATTGCTATGATTAATGATTATATATTAAATAATTTGGTATTAGAGGGAGACGTTAGGTGCCATCTCTTATCTAAATTAATAATAATAAATTTTAATAATTCAGTAAATAATTTAGAACTAGCCCGGAGCAGAATTGAAATCCGCAACCTTCGCTTGCCAGTTGCATCATCCGAAGCTCCAAGCATGTCTTCAACGATTCTAAATTATTAAATAAATTATTAAAATTTATAATTATTAATTTAGATAAGAGATTGCATCTAACGTCTACCTCTAATACCAAATTATTTAATACCTAATTATTAATAATTGCAAATTTACAGCCCGATTAATTACGGCAACCGTTTGCTTGAGTGTCATCGTGGGTTTTGCAAAAGTGAAGTAATATATAAATATAGAAAGAAATGAAACAGTATTAACATTTTCTTGTATTCCGGGAAAACCAACAATACTTTTTCTAATAATCATTATGGGATCGTTCGAATCAACAATGGGAACAGAATAGTGTTGAAGAACAAGGCCTAACGTATGTTATAAATGCTCACATTTGAGATTAATGCACAATAGATAATTATTTAATATGTTTAATTAACTTAATACATTTCATGACAAAATACTAACGAAATTAAGATGGAAGATTCGTGCTTCGGATAAGTAATGGTAAACCAATGAAATATATTTATCTTCCTGGAGGGTTTCTGCTAATTCTTTGAAGTTTTGTGGAACAGCTTCCGTTCCCGGATTTAGCGTAAACGAAGATAATATTCCCAAGTATCGGAAAGTCACAGTAAAGATCATCATGATCCACACACCGATCATGTCACAAAATGTATTTGAAGAAAATCGGCTGAAATTCACTTCTCTGTATTTTTAAAAATCTGACATAAATTTCATAAATTAAAGCATTTCTTCTATATATTTAAACTAAAATATTCATATTTATGAATACATAATTTGATGGTTTTTTACACTTATTTTTAAAATGCTTTTATCAGTTTTCATACGTACTGTACATATTATCAATATGACTGTATACGGTTGTAAGGGAGAAATACATGCATAGAAGAAAAACATCGGCCGTACACGAAGTGTTTAGCCGGTTGAAAGCAGGGTAAAGGAAAAAGCAGGGAGAGGAGATAGACAGCAGAGAATGGTACAGTTTTTAAGAACGGCGTACATATGGCTACAGTAAAAAAAAATAGCTGCACTTTTAAACTTTTATTCTTTTCGTGCAACACTTTTATGATTTTCGCTTATTATATTGTCGATTTTATAACACGTAAGAGATAAAAATTGAAGCAAACTTATCGAGTCAGAGTTTTCTACAGACCATTTTTTTACCGACAATAAATAAAACATCTAAGCTCTTGGTTTATCGAGGGATTAGCTTAACCACCGAGTTCCAGAACCAGAAGTCGGTCGTTAAGTGAGGGATACCTTTAAGTAAGGAATCGAACGTTATATACGTGGATAGAGAAACGAAAACAAAGAAAACACAATCTGTAGTATGAAAATAGTAAATATGTACAGTGAAAGTAATGTAAGAAGAAAATAATTATAATTTGAAAAAGTTATTATAATCAGAAAAACGAGCTGGCAGCGACAGTCGAAATCTTACCAATCAAACAGAGTTTATTGCAAAAACCCCTGTTGGTTGTTTTCCCCTGACACCAAGTAACGTTGAATGCGGTTACTACGCATACAATTTAGAAAGGAATAACAAGTGTGAAGAAGAATCGGTGAAGAAGAATCTGAGTCAAATATTTTAACAAATAACAGAATAAAATTTAATAAAATCAAAATAAATTAAAATACAAACAATCCAAACTGAGCTATCTTAAAACTATTTTTCTCTCGCGGAGACAGTTTACAAATCAATATAATTGAAAGGTATATACTGCCTCTTGTCATTCTCTACTTAAGCACAGTATTTAAAAATTTTTCATCTTCTAACTTTAATATCAGGCAACTATCCAATTTACTTCTATATTTGAGAGGGGCTTTTATTCATATCTATATTAATGGATTATCTTTTTATGCGATCTTCTGTGGGAAGAAATCAGCGAAAACTTCTGACTATTTATTGGAAAACCCTATTTTCACTTCTTCATAGCATAAAGTTTCTAAGCAGACTCTCAGATTTAGGCGCGTATTTTGCTAATATTTCTTCGTGTTATCCAATCAAATCACCTCAATATTACATCATTCAAAGGGGTTAACTATGATGACTCGATGACGATACATCGATAAGAATATTAGAACGGAAAATGAACTTTCTTTGTTAGAAAAAAGAAAAAAATCCTTTTTTTTAATAATTGATATTTTTAAGGTACTTCTAATTCATTCTAAGTTAAATTAACATATTATATAGGTTGAGATATTTTTTTACAAATGAATGTATATAATTTTGGACCTTCTATGTTTGAAATTAGCGATGTACTGTTAAAAGCGGGGCAAATCCAAAGTATTTTGTCTATTTCTTTATCAGATCGTTGTCAATAAATTTCCTTATAACTCCTGACTTTTTCTGATGCAATAAAAACATGTAAGAAATTGAATTTAAAATTAATTCAAATAAAATATTTTATATCCTTTCCAATCCCCTTTTATCATAGAGGGAAAAAGCCCCCTAAGATCTCACATTAGCAACTATGCATGTGTCCAAAAATTATGGACGAACACAATGCTATCTATGATAATTAAAAAACGTAACTTAAATTATTTGGTGAAGATCCTGCCACGACTTTGCCAGTGCTGCATCGCAGTTCGATATGGACATTTTCTGAATAGGCAAGTCTCTCTGCCTGGTTATTGATAAGCACTTTCTATCTATTCTCCAAAGACTTGCTTTTATTGCTTTGATCTGTAAAATTCTACATGATATTGTGTATTATTCTGTGTTAGACATCGAGCGATACAATTCTGGCCGTATTTATGTATATTCGACTACAGTTCTTACTATTCATGTACAAATGTTGTCTGTTCTTAACTTCTGAAAATGTGTATACTACTGATGATACAGGTGGTGTAAATGCTAGTTCTATTGTTATCAGTAATGCCAACTGGTGCTTGTGACATTGTAAATGTAATAGTATACATGAATTTTTCAAATTTTTTAATATAATATTTCATTTGACTTAACTTATTTTTTGAGTGTATCAAAAATGGCTTGGTTACAAATCCTGAGACCATACGTATCTTGAGTGACTTCAATAATGTTGAGAACGTACTCAAAATAGAATTCAGCAACTATTAAGATAAATTTGTTAATTGCAATCTGAATATATTAGTCAAATTTGTTCATTTATTACCACGCTGCTACATACTCTGTAATTAGTGTAAAAATAATACAGTGAAAGACTAACCTGTTAAAATTAAGCGGAAATAACTATGAAAAGTTAATGAAACCCATATCGCATAAAATCAACGTTAACGATGATTCGTTTGCATATAATATTTTGAATACATATAGTGTGTATTGAGCACATATGATATAAAATACTAAAATATGGCGAGAATAATAGCATGCCAGAAAATAGTAAATTTTTTCCAGGTTACTGACAACTTTTCGGGAAGATTCTGGGTTACCCAGTAATTCTAGTTTATCGCGTGCAGGAGTTGAAGAACCTCTGTATGAAATTCTACGTGAATGTACAGTGAATACTGTATATACTCTTTACGCACTTGTTTTACACTGACTAAAACTGATTAAATCGAGTTGGAATAACTCGAAGTCATTTTCGTTATCACTAAGCCCAGAGATTAACACGTACGGTCAAATAAGCTCACTCGAATTTTTGGAAATGTTTAGTTAAAATGGAAATTTGTACAGTATGTTCATGAACTTTCCATAACTTTGATCTATATATAATAAATAACGTTCGTTTATCGAATAAACTAAACAAAAAATTTGTATAAAGCACGAAAACCACGTAGCAAAACAACATAAACGTCATGACACGGCATGTCATATGACATCAGAAAAGGCTTATGTCTTTCACACAAGGTGTGTGACGTAGAAACTGTAACTTCCGTTTGAACTTGGATTGTTTCGAACAATTTTACTTTCGTTTCATTGGTGGTGGATTTCTTTAACTAGCTGACATAACAAATCAATAGACTTTTGATAAAATCATTAATAAGTTTCACTTCATATAAAATTTTTGTTTTGCAGCAAAATGTCATAAATATACAGTGAATTTTTGTGATAAAAATTTAAAAAACAAAGAAAATTTATGTGAGAAATATGAATATGAAAGTAATTGTGTTTTTAATAAATTCACTTATGAGTGAATGAACAAACCATTCGAAAACGCCTTTCTCGGTAGCTTTTTTCACTATTCGATAAAGCATTTTACAGTTTCTAGAACACCTAGACATTGACATTCCAAGAACAATTTTAATCAATATGACCAACTGAAATATCTGATGGATACTTTATTATTGGTCAGCGATAAACCATTGCACAGAATCTTGATTTTTAACAATAACGCCATGAATCGAAGTCCGAAGTTTTTCTTTTGACCGATTTCAGTTAAATAGTATCTACTGTACAACTGTTGTAATAAATATGTTGTATTTATATATATAACTATTAAATTTTAAGTGTAATAATGTAAAAATACTCACACGCTGCTGAGTAGACCTTGAATAGCCGAATGTATTTTTGTGTAGTGTGTTCTAAGAAAGTAACAAATTGATTTTCACGATGACAACCCATGTAGTCGTTGTCAAAAAGGAAATATTAATATTCACTTCTAAGTAATCGAAAATTTTTGAAATTACATTGTAGAATTTTAAATTTAAAATGTTTAAAGAAAATTGAAAAGTTTATCGATTTCTTTGAGAAACAAGTTATAAAATTAAATATGCAGCTGTTTTTTTAAAGTTTCATAAATTTATAATATTAAAATCTGAAATTAAATTATTGATCAAAGCAGCGTAATTTCCAGCAGATCATTTAGTGAATGAAAGATGGCAATGTATAGTTATAAGTACATTTAAGAAAATACGTTCGCTTTAGAAAACTATGTTTACTCACATAGAATCTGAAATCGGTATTATTATATACACACATTGTTTTTGAGAAAAGTCATGGGACAACAATGTAAAACAATTAAAACAATGAAGTCAATTTTCAGAAACATGGTAAAACAATTTTCAGAAACATAAAACAAGTAAAACAATGAAGTCAATTTTCAGACGAGACTATGTCTCGGAGAGCGCGAGCGACGCATACGCAAATCTCACACTCACACCTGTTTGTAGAAACAGTCTAAGCATTTCGTAGTTTTTTTTTTTTTTTTTGACTGAGTTCTTGCTCCACTGACTACCAAGAAGTCCGGTTTATTTTATGTGCGCATCATTTGGGTAACAAATAATCTGTGCCGAATTCCAACTCCTGACATGTGCTCCAACATACTCTAAGGTGTGCAGCCATTGAAAGCGGCGCGACTTTAAAGACAAGAGTCTCGTCAAATACAATTAATTTTTAGTTCGTATTATTTAATTTTCTATATATAAGATTATTCGTCTTAAGTAACAGCTTTCACACGTAATTTAAATTTTACTGTAGAATAAAAATTTATGAAGAATATTTTAAATTTGATAAACTACTTTCATTTTGAAATACAGATTGATGGAAATGACTGTCTTTACATCATAACGAAATAAAACTTTGTTAAAGAAAACAAATAACTGCAAATCAGTGCAGAAAATTTATTACAGCTTTAATTAAATGTAAAAAATAAATTACTCGACCTTTTAAACTTAAGTTAGTAACTTGGATTCTCTGAAAAGACAAAAATTCTTAAAGGTCACGATATAACTTTCGTTCCGAAAATGAATAACTTCAAATTTTTCATGCATATTAACCAACGTCTTTGATATTTTTGTTATTAAGAATTTCAGTTTTCACTGCGAAAAATTAATACAAAGTTATACAAGTAAATGTTTATAATAGTTTGTAATAAATTTACTGTTGTTAACATAAAAACAGTTTTCCTTTTTCAATTTTTGTGGAAATTTCAGTGTAATCAATGGTTAAGCTTGTCGAAAATGAAATATAAGGTTTATTCTGCAAGAATTTCACATAAAAAACAAAGCTTGTCATCGGTGTGTTACTCTATCATTTGCCGACTAATGGCCGTCCGAATGGATAAAACCCTGAACACTAGTAATTGTTCATGGGTTTTTGTCTTGTCTCATGGAGATTTCAGGTTTGATTCACGTTCGTAACATCTAACTAACTTTGCCTAGAACAATTTTTCAGAAGGCATTTCCATGTTTCGGGTTGTCGTTACCAAGTAGACCAAACCTCCCTCATTAATAGGTATTTTATGTTTATTTTTTGTAATTTAACCATAAAAAGTAAAGATCACAGATTTCATTTCGCATCAAATAATGTCAGGTTTTCGGAATTAACATTGGATCTGTTGGTAATTGGAAACAGAAGGTTGCTTTCACGATCAGAATAGGACACATTTATTTATTCAAAGTGAGATTATCAGACGAGTTGGCGCTGATCTCCACTTTAAATACTGTGTCAACAAACCAGGTATCATTTCATTACACTCTACACAGAAGCTTCCATCTCACTTGTAAATGCTACAAGCGACGACACTTTATTTATCATTTATTCGGAGGAATGTTTTGTTTAACAAATGTAATCGTTTTTGTCAGAACTAATTAGTGTAATTTTATTTTCATTTTACTTTCCCAGCTGTTATGTATACATAACAAGAGAAATTAATGGAATAAAGTTGATTCGACCGTCAGAGTTGTTTTGCAAAACTTCACGTTTTAAGATTTTTTGAACCAAATAAATGTAGAAAACAGCATAAAATTAAAATAATAGCCAATAAAGTTACACAACGCTCTGCTAGACATTTTTATTCCTATGAGTAGTACGTTTCTATTAGTTGTTTTAGTTACACAAACGCCTTTCTAGCATCAAGCCTTCATTTGAATTTAACAAAGTTTTACTACAATATAAAGTACTTTCTTTTCTGGAGTGATTAAAAAACTTCTAGATGCAAACTCCTACCGTGTCCAGAATATGACTTTACGTAAATTTTATATACGAATATCTTAAAATATTATTGGACTTCCTTATAACCGCATAAAAAATTCCAAAATACTGAAAAGTATATGACATGTAATTAATATATTTCTCTGTTTGTCAATAGTATGTTCTTAACTCTGTATGAACTATCGTTGGGATTAATCAATTTTTCGTTCAGCTAAACTTCAGGAGATATCAGTACTCTCGGAGAACTTTAAGGAATCAAACTTTTCTGGTAGTACAATAGAGGAAAAGTACGGCAATTCGGCAATATTCGACCTTTAATTAACGTTTTTACAGTTTTTTAATTGAAACTTCGATGAATGCAAAAAAATTGGTGTTTGAATTTGTATAGATACTAGTATTTGTGTGTTGAGAACACGATTTTCTTCATCTTTTTGGAAGCTTAATAATCTCTGTCCTATTCGTCGAATATATTTGAAATTTAGCTGAAAGGTTTGGTTTTTTACAGAACTAATACTATTAAATTTTGGTGGTTAAATGATGGTATGAGGAGAAGAGAAAAAGAATTGTAGATTAAATCTCGAGTTTAATCACACTTAATGACGATTTTTTGCGTTATTAGCACTCACGACTATTTATAAACCTTATCCCTACCTCAAAATTAAGCTTGATGCCACGTTATAATAATAAAAAATATAAAAAGTTTTTTTATTAAATATCGTAACAGATGACACTATACAGTATACACTCAGTAATAATGATAACAAAAAAGTTAAAAAACTCCCTGCTGGATTTTCTATTGTTTAGATGAAAGAATTAAATTTTCAGAAACGTAACGGTAATATAATTACTTTATTAATTTATTGTCTAGTGTACATTTAGAAAATTTCAGATATATATTTTTAATATCGATATTAGAAGCATATACAATCGAACCTCCGAACAATAGCTATATCTATCCAGAAGCCATTGAACATTTTTCTTGAAAAAACATACAATTAACTTTTAAGTAAAACCTTAACTCCAAAAACAGCCATGACGTACGTCTTCTCTTGTCTTTCATGTTAGGCAAAAGCTACCAGGCTATGGTGCCACGCTGTAAGTTGTGACGTGCATTTGCGATGTGACGTAGTTAGTAATATATGTTTGTTTGTAATTGATATGCCTTCCGGGAAGACTTCTAAAAGTAACTGGCTTCTATTCAGGCGTTACAGACGTGGAGTAAACCCGGAAAACTTCACGTGCCAGCCGGCCCCGGCTAGGAGCAAATCCGCGTCTGAACTCCTAGTGTTCAGGAACGGAACATTTTAGCCGCTAGTCGGCCATTTAGTACGTTGCCATCAATGGCCATTTTTCAAAAATTTGACTATTTTCAATTATTTATTTTATAATATACAGTATTTAACATTATATACACATTAATAGGTAAGAAATGAAACGTACAGTTTCGTTTGAAGTTATAACACTTGTAAATACATAAGCTTGATACACTTGTTAATAAAAATTTGTGCTTAGTTAAATAAATTTTTCAATGATTATTGTAATATCTCTTAAATAATAGTTCTTAAGTGATGCAAAATAAGTTACTATAAGAACGATTGTGCAAGATGTCAAATTACTATAGGTTTACATTGGCGTTTGAATCAATCTGATGATGATACAATACAGGCTGACCTTTTTATTTTAGAGTCATCTTACTTGCATCAGGAAGTGAAAGAAAAAAGATGTTGCATATCATGTTATAAATTAATGTTTTTGTAGTATGTTTTGAACTATTCATTACTTTCCTGTTTGTTGTAGCATATAATGTACAAGAATAGGAAATAACTTTTAAAAATTAATACATGCTCGCTTATTCGGCATACACTCAATTGTAATGTGATCTATTATGCGTTATCGTTTTCATGAAAAAGCTACTTAGGTCCCCTGTGTTCCCTTTTGTTAAAATTTCGTTTATTGTATAGCATTTTTTCGGTGCACCAATTTAATTTTCTTTTACATTAAAAATGAATATAAACTCCGCCTGCAGCCCTGAAAATGGCTGTTGCCGGTTGCAAGCCCGGGTAAAGGAGGAGGGTTGGTGTCAGGAAGGGCATCCGGCCGTAAAACATCTTGCCAAAACTACATGATGAGTCTCAGAAACTGTGATAGAAAGAGAGCTAGGGCGTTCTCTGTAGGCGACGCGCAGCTAGATCGCCCTAAAGCTGCAAAAAGTGGGAAAGAGCTACCTCACCAGGGGCAGATGAGGTTAAGGAAGCAAGCCCTACTTGAGGAAAGGGTATTGAGAGTGGGAACACTGAATGTGGGAAGCATGACAGGAAGAGGAATGGAGGTGGTGGATATGATGCAGAGAAAAAGGATTGATATCCTGTGCGTGCAGGAAACGAGGTGGAGGGGAGACAAGGCGAAGGAACTTGGAGATGGATATAAATTGTTTTATAGCAGTGCAAACAGAAATGGAAGAAATGGAGTTGGAATAGTGGTGGCTGGCAGGTGGAGGAGCGAGGTACTAGAGGTGTACAGAAGAGGTGATAGGTTGATGCGAGATGAGGCTGAGTTTTGGAGATGATCTACTTGTGGTGTTTAGTGTGTACGCACCCCAGGTAGGATGTGCAACAGTAGAGAAAGAGTGTTTACGGAATGAATTGGATGAAAAAATGAGGACACTGGAAGGAGGGGAGAAAGTAATTGTGGGAGGCGACTTCAATGGGTACATAGGGAAGCAGAACATGGGCTATGAAAGGGTCCATGGTGGCCATGGGGTGGGAGAACTCAATCAAGAGGGGAAGAGTATATTGGGTTTTGCTGTGGCTTTCGACCTGGTGATTGTGAATTCGTTTTTCACCAAGCAGGAAAGGCACCTGATAACTTTAAACAGCAGACCTCATAGTTCGCAGATTGACTATATCCTCACTAGACAAGAGCACCTTGCGATAGTGATAAATTGTAAGGTTATACCGACAGATCAGATATCGGCGCAACATCGGTTGATGTGCATAGACATGAAGTCAAGAATGCATAGGAAAATTGGAAATACACAGATGAAGAAAATTAAGTGGTTTCGCTTGAGGGAGGAGAGGATGAGGGTGGATTATGTGGAGAGGGTGCTGCTACAAATCTCGCAAGATTGGGAAGGGGTGCAAGATTAGTAGGCATATAATGCCCAGGCTATTAGGAACTGTACGGAGGAGGTGCTTGGTGTAACATCTGGGAAGATTAGGGTGCAAAAGGAAGGTTGGTGGTGAAATGAAGGCGTGCAACAGGTTGTTAAAGTGAAAAAGGAAGCAAAACGGAAGTGGGACAGGTCACGGACTGAGGAAGATAGATTTGCGTATAAAACGGCAAAGCGTGAAGCTAAGAGAGTAGTGGCACAGGCAAAGGCAGGAGCATATGCAGACGTGTACGAGGAGTTGGATACAAGGGAAGGACAAAAGAAAATTTATCGTTTAGCCAAACTCAGGAATAGGGCAACAAAGGATATTTCGCATGTAAGGCAGATCAAGGACACGACAGGAGTGGTCCTACGAGGGGAGAACGATATAAGAGAAGGATGGAGGGCATACTTTGAGGGACTTTTGAATACAGAGAATGAAAGAACGAGCAGAGAGGAAGGAAGCCGAAACATGGGCATGGTACAGATGGTAACTAAAGAAGAAGTGGAAAGGGCCCTAAAGAGGATGAAGAATGGTAAAGCGGAGGGCCCGGATGGAATCCCTGTAGAGGTGTGGAAGTCATTGGGGAGGAAGGGTATTGATCTGCTATGGGACCTATTCAAAAAAGTCTTTGAGCAGGAGGAAATACCTAACGAATGGAAAGAAAGTATACTTGTACCTATCTACAAAGGAAAAGGGGATGTTCAAGAATGTAAATATTATAGAGGAATAAAGTTGATGTCTCACACGATGAAGATTTTGAAAAGGGTTTTGGACAGAAGACTGAGAGCAGAGGTGACCATTTCAGGAGAGCAGTTTGGATTCATGCCAGGACGATCAACAGTCGATGCCATTTTTGCCGTTCGGCAGATGTTGCAAAAATATTGGGAGAAGCAAACACAGCTGCATATGGCATTCATTGACCTGGAGAAAGCTTATGATACGGTGCCTAGACAAGAGCTCTGGAGGTGTCTAAGGGAAAAGCTGGTTCCTGAAAAGTATGTTAGATTGATCCATGAACTGTATAGGGATGTGGCCACAAAGGTTAGGAGCTGTGTTGGAGTGTCCCGGTGCTTCAAGGTGGGAGTTGGTTTACATCAAGGGTCAGCACTGAGCCCCTTCTTGTTTAACATACTGATGGAGGTGATCACGGAAGAGGTCAGAGAAGAGGTGCCTTTGACCATGTTGTATGCAGATGATATCGTTCTGTGCGCCGAGACAAAAGAGGGGCTGAGGGTTAAATTGGAAAGGTGGTTGGATGTGTTGGAAGGGAGGGGCATGAGGGTGAGCAGGAGTAAAACAGAGTAAATGTGTAGTGGGGAGGTGGATGGTGCCCAGGAGAGTGATCTGGAGTTCAGGGGAGACATATTTCGCAGAGTCAATACCTTTAAGTACCTGGGGTCAACTATGGCTGAGGATGAAAGTGTGGATAAGGAGGTGACAGGCAGGATTCAGGCTGGTTGGAGGAATTGGAGGGAGATGTCAGGTGTGTTGTGTGATAAGAGGATGCCGCTTAGGTTGAAAGGGAAAGTTTATTGGATAGTGGTGAGACCGGCTATGTTGTATGCTATTGAGACTGTGAGCTTAAGGAAAACCCATGTCAAAAGGATGGAGGTGGCAGAGATGAGGATGCTCCGTTGGATGTGTGGAGTTACGAGAAGGGATCACATTCGAAAAGAATATGTGAGGGGGACTGTGAAAGTTGCGAACATAGAAGCAAAGATACAGGAAGCAAGGTTGAAGTGGTTTGGTCATGTGGTACGAAGGGAAGAAGAGTATGTGGGAAGAAGGGTTATGCAGATGACAGTGAGGGGGAGGAGGAGGCGGAGGACGGCCGCGGAAACGGTGGATGGATCTTGTGGCGGAGGACTTGAGAGAAAGGCATCTGAATGTGGAGGCAGCCCAAGACAGGGAGCAGTGGAGACGACTCATCAGAATCAGTGACCCTACATAGAGTGGGAAAAGCTGAGGAAGAAGAAGAAAATTAAAATGAATATAGAACATTGGAAAAACTTTCTCAGTTTAGTAACCAGACAAGGCCCCCTGTCATATATTAACTATTATTAAAATGGTTCGATTACAGTAAATGCAAATAGGCTTCATCAGAAAATAAGATGATAAATAAAAAGGATAGAAAAACACAGTTCCTAAACCGAAATGAAAAGTTACATTACGTGCCATATCATTTCTTCTGACATGCCACTTTAGATACGTGTGCCCTAAGTTTGTCAACACTAAAGGGCAAAATGTTTCGTCACTCATTATCTTTAGGTAAACTTCACCCATATTCATTTTCGGTTATCCTGCATAACCAGAAATATCTATTTAAGAAATAGCTGAATTACAGACAGTGCACTGTACATGGCTTTATTTGCGTTTTTTTATTAATAATTTCTTGAGTAATTTAATAAATATATTAATTTTATATTTCATTTTTTCTATTTAATTTAGAGAAACTCATGAAAATAATATAATATACTGATAACTTATCGAATCTCGTTTTCAAATTTTTAATATTTGAATACATTTCAATGTAAAATTATATGATGGATATGTAGGGTTTTTCATAGACACCCTACAGAGCCCTGTTTTAAATAATTTATTGCATTACCTATATATATAATGAGGTGCATCAGATGTCAACTGAAATAATCAGTTATTTCGGTTTTTACTCGGTTTTTATTTTAAATTTGTGTTTAGCTATTTAAATGCAAGCTGTTAAACAAAAATGTCTTCATAATCGAAATCTCTGATCTGATGTGATTATATAAATGACAGATATTTTATGCTAGTTTTTTCATGTTACATGGTCGATTTGCAAATGAGAATTGAAGGAACCATACCCGTGGAAAGCTTCAATATGCTATTTAAACTATAATAGTATTTTCAATACCACGTGGTTGTTTGTTGTGTCCAAAAAAACATCAAGCCGAATCTCTGTAATGTCAACATTCGAAAACAAAAACCTGAACACGTTGTGCATTACAACAGTCGTATAACGTAAGTTAATTACAAGCGTGTTTCAATGTTCAGTATGAAACAACGTGTTTTAGTATATTTATATATTTTTTCTACAGGCATTATCTACAGTTTAACATTTCGCGTCCAGCTTCAAATTTTAAGCTTTCAATAATTAATTTACACATGCAAACAAACCAAAAATATAACTATCAATCGTTGAAACATTGTTTTATCACATTTTATGAGTATTAGACTTCAAAAAAGTAGTATAAAATAAAAAAGTTAATGTAAACAAAGAACTTGTTTAACGAATACAGCATTATTACATTAATTTACAAATATGATTAAAAGTTAATTAACAGTATTGAATGGCCTCACTCTGCATTTACTTCTTGTACTCATGTTAACTAGAATTTCTGTAAGAAATACTACAGAAGAGATCAAATATCCTGTAACTAATAAATAGAGTAAGCCCATAATATCATCCATTTTCAGAGGATCATCATTATTAGTATCGATTGTCTTATAATCGTAGAAAAAGTCTTCTCTTCTTTTTTTCATTCAGAATGTCTCTATCAATTTTCTCAGATAATCTACTTTGTTGAATACGATTTACTCTGTTAAATAGAAATATATATTTTATATACTATTACTAATCAGTATTACACTTTTGTATATATAGAGTACATTACTTGAGTTAAGGAACATACTGAAGATATTTGAGTTACTTAATATATTTAAAATCTATTTTCGTGATGTAATTGTTAAATTTCTTCTATAGTTTAGTTACATCATTTATTAAAGACCTTTACTGGCAAATTTTTATGATTACACGAATTTAACAATCTTAATTATAAAGTATTGCACTTTAAATTATTCATTCTAATCTTTAATGAAACACTTAAATAGTATCTCTTTCGTTATTTCCCATAAAAAAATTACGTCAAAAACGAAATTTTCAAAATAAATTAAATAAATTTTACGTGAAATTTATAAAAATCGATTCTACATATCTTGGAGCAGGCCCTGTTTTTCAAAGTTCTACAAATATTCAGCGATTGAGTGGATAAAACTACTGAACACTAGAAGTTGAATGCTCTTTTATATCCAGTCATTGGGATGTTTACATAAAAATTTGCATGTTTTATTGTAGGTGAAAGACACCTAAACAGTAGCCATAATAAAGGGAAAACTCAAATATAAGTTATGAATTTTGCTGGTTTCATTACCCTAATATAATCGTATGATTATATTTGTTTAACATAATAAAAATTTATTTTACTATAAAAATAAAAACTGCTTTTTCGTTTTTACTGATAGGAAAAGATGTTAGCGGAGCGATGAGAAATTGTGTTTCCTATTTATCATATACATACAACATAAAATATCATTTAAACATGACATTGTAGGTAAATCATAGTTAACCTCTTAACAGTGAGGGACAACTATATTCGTAAAACAATTCTTATAAAATACCTGGACCATTTCGTAAAGTCTTAGAATTTTCACGAGTAGTTAAATTTTCCAAGTTTGTTTTGGAATATTCTTTAGTTCTCGAGAGATTACAATAAAAGAGAGAATGTTAAAATAAATATAAAATTTTAGAGAGCCGTTTATCGAAGTAAATCGAATTTGAATCTCTTGTCATCATCTGATTGGTTAAAAAAATTAATATTCCTAATTGGCTCGAGTTAGAAAAAAGTAGACGTGACTTCTGTAAATCACGCTATCGCAAGAGCTCCGATCAAACCTGGAAAATCGACAGCCTACGTCATCAGTCTAAAGGATCTTGTCTGACCTACTTGTGTGAAATCAATATTAAAGTGAAACGTAGTAAGACATAGTAATTTATAGTAAAACTGTCTTCAATAAAATATGTAGTAGTTTGTAAAGCTTGAATTTTAGTCTAATAAGTATTATTTCGTTCGGAAAAATTAAAAATACATCATTAAGTAGGAGTATTACATAAAACTTTATTATTTAGTATAATACAATATACAAATCAAAAGTTCGTATATCGTAATATTAAGAAAAAACTAGATCGAACCATACAAAGTCAACTAATTCACTTAAATTTAGTTCTTTATACAACTGTCGATACTCTTGCCTTCTTCAGTTTCATCAAACAAAATTCGAAAACTACAATTAATTCTGTCAATATTTAAGCGCCATTACTATTCGTATGATATATTATCATATCAAGCTGAATTTTAAAACTTTCTAAATTGACAGTAAAATTTCCAGTTTTAACCATTAAAATCAATGCAAAATGTATCGATTCATGTAATAAAAATTTATTGCAGTGAACTTCAAAAAAAATACAAGAAACATAGAAACACCAAACCGTACTGTACGATATCTGGCGCGAACTGATTGATATACAATACACAAAATGAAAATGCTCTTGTCTAATGTCATCACATGACGAGAAGTTTTTGAATAAACACTAAAAGTTTTAAAAAATTTTTCCATGAAAATCAATGAATTTAACTACACAATAATTAAATCTGTTTAATTTGAATGTAGCTTTTATTAATTTACGTGTGAACAACTCAAAAACTTAACTATTAATTGCAAATACTCCGTTTTATCACATTTTGTCAATTTTGTTGTTTAAAACAGCAAAATATAATAAAAACCTTAATGAAAACAGAAAATTATATTAACAAATACAGCATTATTACTTAAATATTTTAATATGATTAAACATTAATTACAACACTGTCACTCTGCATTTCTTTCTTGTAATCTTCATTCTTGTAATCTTCATTCTTGTTTACTGGAATTTCTACAAGAACTACTACAGAAGAAATCAAATATCCTGTAATTAACAAATAAAGTAGACTCGTAGTATCATCTGTTTCTAGAGGTTCTTCGATATTCATATCAATAACATCATCATTTCAGAAGAAATCGCTTCTTATTTTTTTCTCACGGGTGTCTCTCTGAATTTTCTCAGATAATCCATTTTTTTCAATGCGATTTACACTGTTAAATATAAATATATAGTATTAATATTATGTTTAAATTGAATAAATTACTTCACTAATGTAACATATTATAATATGTTACATTAGTGAAGTAATTTACTCAATTTACTCAATTTAAGTAACTCATATTTGAGTTACTTAAATTATTCAAAATCTATTTCTACCATGAAATTTTTAAATCTGTTCTAAACTTCAGTTACATTATTTATTTAATCAAAGCATTAATTAAAAAAATTTCTGGCAAACATTAATAGTTACATTCTTATTAATTCAACAAATTTCATTTAAAATTTACGAAAATCGAAACATATTTTGGAATATGCAACGTTTTATAAAGTCTCATTAATTGTTAGCGACAGAGTGGATAAAACTTCTGAACACTTGTAGTTTAAAGCAGCTTTATACCCAATCATTGAAATGTGTATATGAAATTTTGCATGTTGGTGTTATCTTACAAGGTCAAAGTAAGGTCAATAAGGTGTTATCTTACAAGGTCAAAGTAAGGTCAATAAGGTGTTATCTTACAAGGTCAAAGTAAAATGTCAGTGCAGTCCTACTGAATAACTATTATTACAATTCGAGTAACGTCAATAAGCCTGTAATTCTTGTATTTCCATGTAAAAAAACATTCCTTGTTACAAGTCAGTCAAGTTGCAGTGTTATTCTTTTATGTTATAGGGAAAAATGTTTTCTTTAACACTTAACTAGTTTTTTAGAATCTGATTGATATATTTTTTAACGGCGGTGTAACTGAAATGACAGTAACCGTCATTTTGACCAAAAACCGCCGAAACAACAAAACCAACATATTTTAAATTATGATATGAACATATTATTACTTACATTTTTAATACGGCATATTACTAACGATGTTTCATTATATATGCACATACAGTCAAACCTGTTTTTATTCTGGCTTTTTTGTGCGATTTTTTATTTGTGCGGTATAGTTGGCGACTAGTCTCAAGCGTTTTATCATGTCTCACGTTGACTTATTATAGCATAAATGAACTTATTATAGCAATATTATTGCATGAATATGCGAAAAATGAAATAATTTATGTTTTTAAGTCAACAAAACGCAACCTGGACAAAAATATGTAAAAGAGACGGTAGACAAGACGATGCAGTCAAGTTGTGACATCTGTTGTCAATAAGTTTTACGTGTGTTTTAATTACGTTAATTAAACCTTACAGTGCTTTCACATTCTTGGACCATTAGGATAAGATTCATTTGAAGGCGTAAATCGAAAATAAATGTACTGTATTATTTTTTTCTAGTTAGATATATAATTTTAGGATTTTTATTTTATGTTTAGACATAATCTCTGAAAATGAATAAGGGCAAAAACAAAGCGTAGAAAAAGGCAATTTCCTTAGAAACTAAGACTACGATTTTAAAACGAGTTATTTTCTACGTGAGACTTTTTTATGCGGTTCCTATTCACCGCATAAAAACAGGTTTGACTGTTTCATACTTTTTTGCGATAAAAAATTTCTAGTAAAGAGTCATAGCAGGTATCGTGAACAATTGATTTTTATTCTATTATTAAATACATTTACTCAGATTCATTTTAAACTTGATGTAACTACATGAACTTGTAATTATGACGATAATGATAGATCCAGCAGTTCTGTGGGCAAATAGAAATTATATGACAACAGAAGTGTTATGTTCGGTTTTTATTGGCCCTTCTATTCAATATTTTTAAATTACATTAATTGTTTTTATCAAAACCATCGACGTGTGACGTTTTTGGTTTTGATTTGTGTAAATTGTATACTAAATCAGAATAATCAGTTGCTGTGCCATAATAGTTTACAATAATTCTATCTAGTTTTAAGAATTAGATACCATTAAACAAATAATTATACAGTTGATATTATTACGATTTTAGTCTCTGTAATCCAAAAATTATTGATAGACCAATCATTGATATTGCTGTTAGATTGTTCTACCAATAATTTTTGGATTACAGAAACTAAAATCGTAATAATATCTACATATACAGCAAAACATTTATATATTAATTATACAGTACAGTTGACATTACAAATAAAAACGATACACGTATCTAATTAAAATAACAATAAATGCTTCATAAATAAATCGAAGTACAGTAGACTGTCCCATATCCGATCCAATGTGGGCAGGAATGATTTAGATATTCAAAAAATCCAAATAAGGAAATGTAATAATTCCTAAATAAACCCGTGAAATATATGCCTATTGTACGTATAATTACTTATAACGTCAACGGTGATTGATGCATTGTTCACTTCTATGAATCTCAAAACAGTCGAAATTGAAAACAAAAATTATTAAATATGTACACAGTGCAAGCCTGAAAGTCAGGATTCGGAAACAATGTGAACAATAATTTGGAAAATGTTCAATTGATAAGTCCGAATATGGGAATGCTCGATGTGCGAGAGTTCTGCGATAGACTTGCGTATATCATATAATACGTCTGTAATAAACGATCAGTTTACATTACAAAGATAACTGCATAGTTTATTGACACAATAGCCAATTTGCAGAAAAAGGATTAAATTTTCAAACTTCATGTATATTTTTGAAGATTGTTTTAATCGTCGAATAGACAATGTCAATTAAATAATTTTAGGTTAGGTTAAATTAGGTACAATTATCGGTATCGAAATACTTAAAAAATAATTTAAATAATTTTTTGCATTACAAAAAAATGTAGTTTTAAAACTAACTTCTAGTATTTTAATAATATATGATGAAAAATGTTTTTACAATATGGCTTAATCGGTTTAAGAGTTACATTAGTTACGTTGATATATATTACTAGATTTACTAGTTTAATTGTATTTTCGGTAAAATATTTTCTTACTTTTACAATACATTTACATGAACTTTTAGTTGCGTAAAGAGCATAAATTATTCAAACATGGATTTAACATTATTCAGGATAGAATTATTGGATATGGATGCTGTATTACATGATTTGTGTTTGCTCATCACTCCAGTTATTTCGACAACAGAAGAGAAAATGGAATATAATGCACTCACCATCTGTAAACGAAACAATTTGTTTATTACATAGTGTTTAAGCGTACATAAAATTACTTACACGTATCAGAAAATTTTTTCGGACGTAGAAGAAGCCACCAACAGAAATTCCTATATCCGCCTTATTGAATCTTTTCATAAAACAATTTATCTTAAAATATTAAAATAACAATTAGAAAATTGAAATTTGTGATTAAATAGGTACATTTCACTTATACTTCACCTTATACTTGAATTCTGGTGACAAGTCGTTTAAAGAAAACCTTTGTATGGAAACGAAGTTATCGTAGAGCTGAAAGACAAATAATTCATTTATTAAACTTCAATTGTCACATTTAATTTTAATTTTTAAAAATTCGACGTAATTAATAATTAAAAGGTAAACCTAGCAAAAATAACTACAAACACTAAGATTATTAAATTTTTTCGTACTTCTAACCTTTCTATTTTATTATTGATATATTATAGTATTTTCTTTATATGACTACAAAGTTACTGTACATAAAATAGTACATACAGTAACTCCTGATTAGTGTTCAAACGTCATTCGTAATGAACTGTACCAACTTTAGTACAGTTAAGTAATTTTTTGCGGCTGTCATCGGTTCGTGTACCAGCAGTTGAAAAACACTAGACTAAGACAACGCGACAGAACGTTGTTTTGTTATAAGAGTGTATACCTTAAAACTTATAGGGACAAATTGTCAGTATTTGTGTGTTAGACGTGTAACGAGAAGGTGATGAAATTTACACGGTATGCGAACTTCCTGACGTTAGGTGAATCACACATAAATAACCAACTGTTGTTATTTCCTAATTTTATCGAAAAAAAACAATTTGTGGTTAATTTGTATTAAAAGACTATTATAGATAATTTGTATTATACATAATATTATAAAGCCTCACTATAAAATAAAGCAGCTAAAATTTTATAATTTTGAGGATAATATTTGATTGATTACTAACTAAATAAAGATTCAACTAGCCTAAGTGTTGAAAAAATAAAGCAGCTAAAATTTTATAATTTTGAGGATAATATTTGTTTTTGCCTGGACTGAAGCAGTTTTAATTTACTGTCAGAGAAATCAAGTAATATAATACCGAGCATTAATGTTGTTCATAAAGTAATATCATGAGGACACGTAGAAAAATGGTGTTTCTTGTATGATTTAAATATTGGTATGCAGCATGTTACTAAAAATATATATGATATAATTTTCATAATGGTTAACAAGTATTATAAAAAATATTAAAAATGATAATTACCAGAGATGTCAAGTAGGAAAGACACCAAGATCCCAATAGACATCCTATTAACATCACCATCGAAATACAACCAAACATTACTCTAAAGCCAATGCCGATGTCAAAAAACATAGAGGCAAAACACAGAAAGCATGTCTCGTACGTAAAGTGAAGGTATGACAAAGCGAAAAGGTCTTCCCATTGCTTGTTGGCCATTTGGAAAAGGTTCCAAATTTCTGTGTGTTT
Organism: Centruroides vittatus; assembly: GCF_030686945.1. Classification (NCBI taxonomy): domain Eukaryota; kingdom Metazoa; phylum Arthropoda; class Arachnida; order Scorpiones; family Buthidae; genus Centruroides; species Centruroides vittatus. The sequence continues at coordinate 149,614 of NW_027122623.1, read as the reverse complement.
TTCACAGATTTGTTGTAATTTATATTTCAAGAATAAAGCAGTTGTGTTTGTTTCTTCTAGTTCCTGAGATAACATCACAAGTCTCTTCGCAACTGCTATTCCAACAATAAAAAATAGAAAAAAAACCAAAGTTATTTGTCCTACAAATTGCATGTTCAAAAATGAATAGTGAACGGAACAAATTGTGGCTTCGACTACGCTTCCGCCGTGTTTTCTTGTCGTTGGAAACAGGAACATTGATGAACTGATCGAAACAGTCAAAAAGGCAAAAAATATGCCTACGAAGCAACCTAGCAAAGGCAATTCCAGTTGAACTGGCAAGTTTTCTTCACCTTTGTAGGCACTTTTCATGTAATGAACAAAGGCGATTTTATTTCTCTTCAAAACTGTAAATTGAATAGCGAGGAACATATTAATAATTAGAAGCACAACGATTATTTCTCGCGCATAATTACCGTACATGCCTACAAAAGTTCGGTAACAGAGATAATTTTCGTTAAATATCAACAAAAACCAATAAAATGATGACGACCAAAAGAAAAATTCAATCACATTTACGTAAAAGTCATAAAATGTACTTTTCTTGTCTTCTGTATCTCCATTGTTAAGTTGGTCGAAACAGCTACATTTCTCGAATGGATCAATGCCAAAAACTTTCAAAACAGAAAGTAGAGGTTGAAAATTGTAAACGATGCATCGATCCGATCGTGTCCAAATGCAAGATCTGTTCGTTCTGTTGCTGAAAATTTCTATTTTTCCATTATTATTAAAAAATTTCGAAATGTAGTTTCCCATTATTTATGATTGTACTAAATGTATTAATAATAAAAATGAGTTAGAGGTAATTCGTAGATAAGAGATTAGATACTTTTTCTTGATATTCTATATGAGTCGTTTCGACGATTTTTGAGTTATTTGAATAACATGTATGAAACTATTATTATCAAGTGTACAGACTTTTTTCAATTTAGACTCTTCTTCCATTTCGTATTTGTGGCAGGAAATTGTATACTGAAAGAATAGATAAAAGCAATTTTATAATAGACAGTAATTAAGAGTAAAATATTTTATATTTATAGTACAGGTCTCTCTCGAATAACTCGTTACCTTTCCAAAATTTGTTGTGTTAAGCGAATCCGTGTTACACGAAATAAAGTACTAATAATAAAACATGACGTTAGGTTACAAAAGTTAACAGAATTACACAACATTTTCTCGTTAGTGAGATATTAGAAAAATATGTTTGTTCCGGCAACAGATAATTTTTTTCATTGAATAATTAACTAACAGTCACAATTAACAGCACTGTATTGATACTAATTTTAGTTAAACCAGGGCGTTTTGTTCTTAGAAATTATCGTCGTCTTCTGTACTTAACATGTTTAAATAAAGTTTACTAAATAACGAAAGCATCGACAACGAATTCTGGTTATTACGAAAGAAGGGACAAGTAAAAATCTTGCACTGTTAGTTTTCGTTGATCCAGGGGAATAGCCAAGCATTTTTTATGTGTTTTACGAAATTGTGTTCGTTTGAAAAATCTGTTCGATCGATTCTGATTAATCTTTGTCATTTTTTTATTAATTGCGACGAGGAATTGAAAAATGAAATAAACAATGGAGTCTATTACATCGCTTTTGACGTATAAGGTCGTAGCACGACAGCCCGCAAAAAATCGATATGGCACAATCACGTGAATTTCTTGCGCGATTTTTCACGGTCGCTAGCACGTCTTGTATGGAATAATAAAATTGAATTCGTTCTCAAAATTTAATTGGTCGATTTTGATAAAATTGTGTCACTTTTTTTAATTGTAATGAAGAATACAAAATTGTGATTACAGTCTGAGTCTATTCAAATGTAAAACTTAGAAGTCCATGACTTAGTTTTCGGTATACAAAGGAATTAAAATGACTATGTCTGTGCTCTCTGATGGGACTAAGCGCACCTAGCGGTAAATAGATGCGAAAAACGAACAGTATACAGAAATAGAGCAATGGATGAGAATTGCTTTCTTTTTGTTTCGTCTCTCTGCACTCGTCCTGTACAAAAATTGCCTCTTCTGTGCCTAACAGGTGCAAATATTGCTTCTTCCTTTCTAGCTGTGCCTCAATTTTATCGCGATACGACAATGTCGTGCGATGTCCTAGTTAAACTATACATGATGAAAGACACAAAACAATTTGAAAATATCAATATTTTAAAATCCGTGGGCAAATCTCATACAATACGCATGCTCATTTAAATAACAAAACATCGAATTGCGGGGTTTGCCCTTAAAAGTTATTTAATTTTGTATGCAAGATTGAACAAATTTTCGAACTGTATAAGAAGTGCTGTTGTACGAGGGATACTTGTATAAAATACATTAAATATTATTTAATATTTATGTGCTAATATAAGTGTTTACTATTATTTATTGAATGTGAAATATAAAAAATTGGATGTATATTATTGTGACGTGTTAACTATGCCAATCTCCAATTTCTAGTAAACTTTTAATTGAAAAATTACGTGACCTTCAATCCAGAGCAGAAGTTCAAATATTATTGGAGGCCTTAAACCGCTTAGTTTTTTACACCTACTCTTGATTTTCATTTCTGCAACTGCTTACTCCATTGAAGAAAGTTTAGAGGAACGAAGACACCATCAGTGGTAGTTACAGATCTAAAATCTCAAAATGTTAACCTAGAAAATGAACATTGAGCGCATCATGTAACGTGCGTAACTCTGTATTCGTGTTAGATAAGTGAATGAAAACTTTTGGCACTTTATTCCTTGTGAAATTCCAAACTAAATAATTTGTTACATGACCTCTTCTCATCTATAGTTCCGGAGTTGCATTTAATGTCGCCGATACAAGATAGCGGCCGTGCATGTAACAAACATTAATCTGTTTCTATTGGCTAGGAGGGCTATTGTTCGAGTGGTGGATCACGCTGAGTAAGTCGATAGGACGTCGGCGAAACACGAGTAAGGGCAACCATTTTAAAATTCAACAATTTTAATAAAGCTAAAAGTTACAAACACAAGTCTAGGCGCGAGAAATAGTTTTCTCAATCTATTATAAAATACTAGAGAGAACGGTTTTTACTATCGAGCGAGCGTTATGCATATTAATAACTATTTCCGCCTGAGAGAGAAAGCGCGTTGATATGATCAGTCATTTGTCATACCTCTGTAAAGCAGGGGATGTAACTTCGTTGTCTATCCGGGGAGAGGCTTGAGACGACACATACTTCTTTCAATAAATTATAGGTAAATACATAGGAACTTGCCCGTGTCGGAGGGGACAACACAAAGTAAAATGTTGGCTTTATAGAACGATGGCCCCCAAAAATCGGTGTGCGCTCGCGTTATATTATATAATGTACAGTATTTCGAATTCAGAGTTGAAGTGCAAAGTACAGTAAAAATGTTTTGTAACTTAATCTGTGTAGCTCAAGTCTGTGTTTATTGTTTTTCGTTATTTCCCTGCAAACTAAAAATAGGCACAATGTTTTAAATGATTTATTTTATGGCTTTAATAAAATACAGTCAAATATAAACGTTGGCTAAATCCTCAGTCATTGCAAACCAATCTGTTTATTATAGCAACAACATTTCGAAATTTAATTTCAACATATGTATAAATATTAAGTTTCGTTAATGTTTTACGAAAGCTCTGTTGGTAATAAATCGAAAATTGTTAGAAATTATTCGGAATTTTGCCAATGTTTTATCTTTTAATATTTCCAATAAGAAAGAAAATATTGTATTTATAAGATACTGAAGTAATTCTGAATTTATTTTAGTTTTTATGGCAACAATATTTACATAAAGTATTGTTCAATTACGTAATGTCATAGATGTTATATGGAGTGAAAACTTTATACTAAGAAAAACGAATGTTAAGTTCTAGTTAAATAGTTTTATAAAGGTCAATTATAAGCTGAGTAGTAGATTTAAAACCACATGGATACGTAATAATAAATAAAATAAATGGAGAGAAAACTTAAATATAATTTCAGACCAAATAGACAAAAAATTAAAGAAGAAATAAAGTATCGTAAAATTGTTACAGTACCTCGTTGCGATTTTTTAATTACTTGTTATTTAAAAACAATTACTTCTGGTTCAAACCAGAAGTTTCTGTATAGATAATTTAGGCCTCTGCCCATAAGTTTCTCACCTTTAGATTGCACTTCAGTAGTAATACACCCTTATACATTATACTTACCGTGACAACAACGAGTCCATGCTGATAATGTAACAGTAAACAAAAATTTTTGAAAATATTGTAATACAGTAACAACTGGAAACTCGATCAATTAAAACTATAAAATGAAGACTTACAAAACAATAACTACGGCGCTCTTAAACGATAGAAGTAAATATATTTTAATATTGCGTTATATAAATTCAAAATTCATGTTCACTTTGATTTGCATGCATTGAGACCTGTAAGCCACTATGACGTTTAAAGTAATCAGATTTTATTTATTGTGTGTGCAAAGTACGTCAGGCCCTTATGTATGTTAGTTACAGAAATGAAATAACTAAATAGTTATTCCACTTATGTAGTTATTCTTTACTTATATAATAGTAACAAAGTAATAACTAATTCTATTTATAAAACTATACAGCAAGAATTTGTAATTTATGACTGAAATGCAAACAATTTGATTGATAAATATTATAATAAAATGCATTGTATGCTTCTTCAAACAAAGATCTGCTGGAAAAGAATTAATTTTCTAATATTTCAATCATTCTGCCAAGTATCTTTATATATTTAGTACAATTTACAATATAAAACTATTATTTATAGAGTAAGTTTCATATCGTTATAATGCATTGCATCCAAGTATTAATAAAAATTCTTTTGAAAATTGCTACAAAATTTTTCTATAAGACAATCTTTTACGGAACAATTCAGAAATATGATGTCTTTGTAAATATTTGATACGTTCGCAATTGTTTATTTATCCATATAGTGATTATCTGTAATATTTATAATTTCAAATATTATGGATAATTTAACAAATCGATAATCTTTGCATTTTTAGTTAGTTTTAATAAATAAATTATAATTTCATATGTTATAAAGGTATTCGACGATGTGCAACAAGATACGTGAGATTTATACAATTAAAATAATATTTTCAAATTTAATTAGGTTTTTTTTAATACTTGAACTTTCACCCTTGTGATTATGTAGGTATATTTCAAACAAATTGTAATAGGTTAATTAAGAAAACGAGTAAAATTAAAAATACTACAGATGACAACTTACATATTGTCAGTCAACGCAGACAAAAGCCGATTAGAGCGTAAATCGCTACCAACACGTGTAGTACACAGTACATTAAGGTCCTTCTGCGCTCGCAGTACGTCAAATTTAAAGAATTTTTATTAAAAATTAAGTTCCGATTCAAATGTTAGCGACACGAAGACATCCGATAATTGCACGGGGCCAGCCCGTTTTAGAATATGAAGTTCTACAAGTTTTGAATTTTTCCTGTTCTCGCTCAACAAATACTATGAAAGAAGTAAGTTTTCATATCTTACAGCTTGTCATTAACATGATTACAATTGATTTGCTATATTTAATACGGTTGTGATATTAACATTTCTTTTGTTTAAATTTTACTTGACAAATACTGTTGTGCACCCAGCATTTCTGAATAACAAATATGAGTAATTCTATGAGTAATTCTCTCTTTTAAATCCAAGTCATTCGGACACGAATAATCGGAAACACACACGCAATTTCTATATTATTTACAATATTATAGTCATATTGATCTGTAGTACCGAATATTTTATGAATACTTTTTAATTTAACGATTAAGCATTAATTGAATCATTGCGATATGTTCAACGGATGAGAGAATCATATAATTTTTTCTAAAAGGAATATTACAGGGAAATTTCAATTACAGTGAAAATACTATGTAAAATAATGACAGGTATTCACATATTCGGAAGTATTTGATCAATCGCTTCTTTAACATGTATCTGTTTGAAGAAGAATTGCCCAAGTTTAGCGTTTTTATTATTGTACACTCAACCTAAAATTATGGTATTTAAAATAAAATTTTGAACAATACAAACACATATATTTATTAAATACAACAGTATATTACGCAGTTATAAGTGATATTTATATTACTTTTCCTAAATTGGATTTGTTCCTTCACTTCAAAAATACTTGTACAATCCAAATAAAGGTTAAAAATTATCTCGAAATTTCTGTTTGTTAAGGTCTCTGGTTGACAGAGTATGAGAAATCTTGTTGAGAGTCTAAAGCAGGGGTACGAAACCTACGGCTCGCATTACCATTATTCGTGCACTGCGGATCGCGCAACATACTAAAAATATATCTGGATATTGTAAAAATTAAGCTATTTAATTTGTTTGGCTTTTATAATTTATTTTCCGAATATTTTACTGTAAAATTCCATTTAGTAAACAGAAACAAAAACAAACTATTAATTATAAACAGGACAATAAAATAATTTTTACGTAAATTGGGTATAAATACAGAAAAAACGAATTATATCAAAGATAAGACGAATAATCTGACATGCCTCGAACAGAGCTCATATACTCATTGTCATTTTCAGCCTGGTTCTCACTTCGACGGTTTTATGTTGGTAACAAGTTAATTTTTATAAATAAAAGTACATTGTTCTTAGTGAAAAAAGATAAAAGTATCGAAATATAATATTCAGAATTAAAAATATTGATGTATGTCCATATTAGAAATGTATATTTTTTTCCATATTTGAAATAATATCACGAGAAAAACATTAGATATATGAAATACGTCCATAAACAATTTCCTTCTGTCAAATAAATTACGGATTAAACAGGTTTATTTAAAAAAATTCAATCGCAAATAACTGACTTTAAATATACAGAGGATAGAGTACGCTTGTTATGTGATAGTATCTGCGTTTATAAGTTAACAGAATTTTTTGTTTTTTTACACATTATTATGTTATAATCTAAGAAAGTATGTTTAATACACAAGACATACTACAGAAAAGGTAAGAAAGGAACGTCAGTCATTGTAACTAATGTATTATTGAAAGTTTCATTCATATAGATAATTAATTTTATCAAGATACATTTCTCCAAAAGAAAATTATCGATATTTATCGTAAATATAAGCAAATTTTATTATAATTTAGATAAAAACTCATTTTTTCCCCACGCATGGCTTCTTTCCCCTCTCTCTTACTCCTATACTTGGAACATTCCATTTCATAATTTGATGTAATAATAACGTTTAAAATGATTCTAAATAAAATATTGACACTTAAAGTAGGTTAATATAGGCCTATATTGTTACGAGTCTCAGGTGTATTCATAAAAATGTAATAATCGATAGAATGATACTTTCTCACATGCTCCATGTGTTAAAGTTTGCAGCTGTAATTGAAGGTAATATATAAAGAAACAAAATGTTTATATTATCAATAGTTATAAAAGATATTTTATTTTCACGTAGAAAAACAAATGACATAAGAAACAGACAATCACACGATATCTCTATCCAGGACATTCTATAATTGATTTCAAATTTCTAATGTCGACATACATGAATATTTTTGTGTGTGTGAATATTATATTTCGATACTTTTGTGTTTCTTTACTAAGAACATCTTAAAACATTAACTTTTTACCAACATAAAACAATCGAAGTAGGAAAAGGCTGAAAATGACAACGAATTATAAACTCTGTTCTGGGGATGTAAGCTTGTTTGTTTCCGTCTTTGATATCATTCGTTTTTTTCTGTATTTACACTCAATTTACGTAAAAATTATTCTATTGTCCTGTTTATAATTAATAGCTTGTCTTTGTTTCTGTTTACTAAATTGAATTTCACAGTAAAATACTCGGAAACTCTAAATTATAAAAGCCACACAGACTAAATAGCTTAATTTTTACAATATCCACTTAAAATGGATAAAAGCATGATTACATATTTATTATTTATTCGTGCACATCGACTACTTTCGAAGAAATAATCATTTATTATTCAGTTTTTACAAGCTGAAAATTATTCTCTTGTCTTTGATGAAATTTGTTACAATTTACTAATTTTTACAAAAACATTAAATTTTAAACGATGACATTAGTTAAAATTTATTAATTTGTACACAAACATTAAACTTTAGGCATATTTTTTCGTATTTTTTGGTGATCACGTTACCGAAAGCTATTTTTATCTTGGCAGGAGTTTTCCCACATTGATCTTTGTCATATCTAATTTGCATATTAGTGATAGTACATTACTAATCTTTATTAAACAGATCTAGACAATTTATATTATTTAAATTTGACTGGATTAGTAAAATAATTATATAAAACTTTTAGTACTTTTCAGGAAAACTTCAATCCAGGTGACGTAAGAGTCATTCACGGTTCGCAGGAAAATTTGCGCAATGACCTTTTTCAGATCTAATTTGCATAATTATAATGGTAAATTATTAATCTTTATTAAACAGATTTAGTTATTGTGTATTAATTAAATTCATCGGGTTTCATGAAAGAATTTTTTAAAACTTTTAGCATTTATTCAAAAACTTTTCGTCATGTGATAAAATTTTTCACAGGAGCATCCAATCTGAATTAGTTGGCGGCAGATTTTTAAAGAGTGTGGTTTGGTGTTTCTGTGTTTCTCGTTTTTTCGAAGTTCACTGCGATAAAATTTTATTACGTGGATCCATACATTTTGCATTGTTTTTAACGGATAAAAGGTGGAAATTTTACTCTGAATATAGAACTTGTTTTTCAGAATATGCTACTTTACAAAAAGAAAAGTTGAAAATAATTTATTTTCGACAATTCGCGAGAACTGATCTTTGTTTGGATATAAATGAAGGCATGTATTATAGGTTTACTAATTTATTTCTGCATATAATTATTTAGTTCTAATTTCGAAACATTTGTGGTTTTTAGTGTTTATAAGCGTGTTATTTAGACATGTCTACCAATTTAGTGCTAAAACGTATAACTACGTCAAAAAAGAATACAAACTTTAATTAGCAAGTTGTCTATTTATTAGCAAATTAATTTGTTGGTAGATTTTTTTACATTTAAAGTGTAATTAGATGAAACTAAACAGATGTGAATATGAAGAGTAGAAAATGGCAAGACTAATAGATAAAACTATTATTACATATTACTCGATCAGAAAATGTTAGAAAACTTTATACTTGAAAAATTGTGTTTCGATAATTATGGCCTAGGGTTTATATCAAAAATATTTTTCAGTTATATTTGTAATTACAGTTACAAATTATGTAAAATTCAGCTTGATATAATAATATATCATTCGAATAGTAATGGCGCTTAAATATTTATAGGATTAATCGAAGTTTTTGAATTTTGTTTGAGGAAACTGAGGAAAGCAAGAGTATCGACAGTTGTATAATGAACTGAATTTAAGTAAATTAGATAACTTTGTATGTTTCGATGTAGTTTTTTTATAATATTACAGTATAAAAACTTTTGATTTTGTAAATTGTATTATACTAAAAAATAAAGTTTTTTTTGTGATATTCTCCTTCTTAATAATGTATTTATAATGTTTCTGAGCTAAATAATACTTATTAAATTGAAATCCAAGCTTTACAAAGTACTACGAATATTAGAGCATACCGTTTTACTATAAATTACTACGTCTTACTCTAATGTTAATTTTACAAAAAGCTGGTCAGACAAGGACCGTTAGACTAATGACGTAGGCTGTTTACTGTTTTGGGTTGCATCGGTGCTGTCACGATAGCGTCATTTACAGAAGTCACACCTACTTTTTTCTGACGCGAGCCAATTAGGAATATTAACTTTTTTTAACCAATCAGATGACGGCGAGAAATTTACATTTGATTTATGTCGATAGATAATTGTCTAAAATTTCATATTTATTGTAATTTTTTCTCTTTTATTGTAATCTCTCGAGAACTAAAGGATATTCCAAAACGAAGTTGAAGAATCCAACTACTCGTGAAAATTCTACTTCACGAAATGGTTCAGGTGTTTTATAAGATTTTTTTTACGAGTATAGTCGTCTCTCACCACTGCCGCTCGATCTCCTTAAACGACTAATTTTGTCCCTCACTGTTAAGAGGTTAATCTTATTATTGTCTTTGTAAACGCTACATTCCATTTATTCTAATCAAAGCATTTTAACAAAACGTTTCTCAGCATCCGGTGTTGAATGATTTTTAAATAAGTAAAGAGCTGAGTAAGGTATTTGGGTAGCCAAAAATAATTTTTTTTTCTGTATTATTCGTTTGAATGATTTTGTATTTGTATTATTAATAAAAAATTATTTATTCGTGTGTAAGTAAAGTTTTTTCTAGCTTGGTTCTTAAGGGTGTGAATTACTACCCTGCTGTTGGTGTATATTATTTTATGTCACTTGTACCATTGGGATTTTTTCTCGATATGTTGTAGGCTTTGAAAACACCAAAAAGCTCTGCTTGGGTGATTGTGCAATAATTCGCCATTTTAAGGCTAGCCTGATAAGTTTTCTTGTTTTTTGGGTCAAAGATTACTACGTTTACAATTTTTTTAAAAAAAAAAGCCATTTTCGGCTAACAGATGGCGCTATATACAATTTTAAATAGGTCTTTTTTTTTCTTTTTTTTAACTCTTTCCGCCCTGTGGGCACTAAGAGGGCCTCTTTTAGTAGGCCCATTATGGGTTCGGCCAGGCCCACAATGGGGCGACCGGGTGGTGAGGGACGGGGCCCGACGTATCTGAACGGACCACCCCCGAAAAATTCCTGAGGATTTTTCGACCCGTTCGGATTCGATCCTGGGTCCCCCAGAGCGGTAGGCTGCCACCTTGACCGCTCAGTTATCCGGCCTCTAATTGAACTAGGTCATAAAGTATTCTGTTTCAATTTAACTGTTTTGAAATGTTTTTTTTTCCTATCATAATTAATAAATTGTTTCCTGTAAGCTTTTGTTATAAATTTTATATTTTCAGCGTAAATTAGAATTATTGGACTTCTCTTAAGTGATATACGATTGCTGGGAAAGTCAATCAACAGCAGTTGTGATCTTTCTTTAATAGTCAAAATAAGTAAAGTCTCTTGTTTATCAGTTAATAAATAATAAAATATAATAGCAATTACTTTTTGTGAAATTCTTACAATGCTGGGTTGCAATTGCTAATTATATTTTATTGTTAAAACAATCACATCATTTCTGGTCTATGCCAAATTTCCGGTCAAATTTCAGTTTCTTAGAAGTAGAGTAGAGAGTCGAAAATCGAAATCAATTGGGGACTGTGGTTGTTCCGTTTAGTCATTTGTTTCGATTACGGTTTATGTACGAAAAAATACATTAACCTGTCCGATGTTCAAATTTTTCTCCATTGCGTACCGCTTCGTGTTGAATTTTTCTCCGTTGCGTGTCGCTTCGCGTTGAATTTTCGTCGATTTTAAGCCTAACGAAAATTTTTATAATAATAATCGAGGCTATTGTATCGTTAAAAATTATTTCTTTATTTCGTACAAACAAAATAAATATATTGAAAAATATAAAAACATGAAAATTATATTTTAGAAGTAAATCTAGTATCAAAAACGTTCGATTCAGCATGACACAGTCCGACTGAAAATCGTTCTGATTACCGGCGTTCCGATTAACGACTCTCTACTGTAATTTACTTTGAAATAACGCGATTACAAACAAAGAAGCTTGCGCGCCGCCGCTGCGGCTATTTTTAGTAACGACTGGCGGGAAATTTGAAAATTGAAGTCCGAGATCAGCACGCCATAGTGCCGATTTGACACCAATAATTAAATAAAAATAATGAAATGTTTTAACCAAAATTGAATTGCGCATCGTAATATTGAAAAAAAAATTAGACAGGTAATAATTTTTCAGATTTTTCACACAATTAGTATTTTTACACGAAATAATTAAAAATCGATTGGTGCTGAATCGGCACTAAGTGCGTGTCAACGGGCTAAATAAAACATTTTTTGAAAACTAAACTACTTTGATCGATAATGAATACATAATTTAATTTTACATTTAAATGTTAGAAATTTAATTAACATTAAATATAGAAATGGCTGCTTATTTAACGCAACTATTTGTTGTTTAAACAAACAGAACAATAGCTTTTTTCATTTTCTATAAAAGTTTTCAAATAAAACTTAATTAAAATTCTACAATACAATTTGAATATGTTTCGATTAATTAAAAGAAAATATTAACGTTCCATTTCTAACAACTAGTACGTCGGTTGTGACAAAGAAAATCAATTTGTTTAATCACACTAAACTGAAATACATTTCAGTAATTCGAAGTCACCTGTGCCGCCTGTGAGTATATTTGCAGTATTGTACTTAAATTTTAAAATAATAATTTATAATAGTTATAGGTTAACATATGTATGAGAGTGTATACAGACAACTCTTATACAAGGTATATTGCGGAATATAGTTAACTGGATTCAGTGTGAAAGGAATCTAGTTAAAATTTTCAGTTATGGAAGTTAAAAAAAACAGACATCTGTTCACCTGTTCAAAAGTGATTCACAATTTTTAACTAATTGTATCGTAAATGAAACATATACACAATGCATTATCCATACAGTAGAGCATCGATTATCTGACTTAATTGGGGACTGGGGTTGGTCGGATAACTGAAAAGTCGGATAATTGAAAAGTATGAAAAAATACATTATTAGTATAGCGTATTAGGCCTGGTTTAAATACTAGCCTCCCTTTCATGGTCGAGCCAGTGCTGCCAGCTAAAACATGCAAAAATTTAACAAAAATAATATTATACTTTAGAAGGATTATACATTATATATATTATACATATACATTATACATTATTAACATTATACATATATAATTATACATTAAAAGGAAGATTATACTTCATTTTTTAATGTAAAAACGTCAGATCCTCCATAGAAAGGCTGACGTTGATATCGTTTTAATCATGTGAATTTTCTACTTACTGTTTGTTTTTTCGTGAAGTTTATCTTCAAGTGTTTTTAACTGTTACTTCTGTGGTTGGTGAAAAATAGATTAAAATATAGACTTGAAAATGTGAATAATTTTCTTCATTGTCTAAACTTCGAAAAATAATATTAAAGTAGCCAAGACATAACCAAATATTGTAGGGCCACATCACTAGCGGGCATTTGAATTTGCCGAGTCGGTTAGAACGCGGTCGGATAATCGATGCTCTACTGTACTTATAAATTTTTTATATCTGAGTATCTCTGTAAACATTTTTGTAAATTCTTTCTTCGTTTTACTTACAGAATCACACCATAATATATAGTGCCATGTATTAATATTTATATTATAGCTGAAAAATGATTAAACGATTGTTTATGGTTTTAATATATTTTGATATAGAATAATATTCGACATGATTCTCCATTTGGAGCTAAGTTTGGTACTTATTACTTGTAATGTTCATTCACGATTTCAACGTTCCCTTTATAGTAAGTCCTTTTCCTTACCATATAAAATTAAGTTTTTATACTGAAAATGAGAATTTGTAGAAAATAAAGCTGACTTTTTGTGTGAATTACTTCAATGTGTTTTTATCCTTTATATTAAAGGTAATTTGTATCTTCTGGATATGTTATTTTACTATAATAAATATTTTTAAGAATAACTCTTTCTATTCAAAATAAATACTATATTAATTCAGAGATGAAGATTTTATTAATATTAATATTGTAAGTCTTTTGATTGAAGTAATTTTACAAATAAGTAAAATATGTTTAAATTTCAGAACCTATATTAAGCAAATTCATTCAGAAAGAGTACATTGTGCACGTGGTATATGAGAACCTCGTTCTCCAAACTGAAGTGACTTTATTCTATAATTCTGACGATCGGCGTTTTGCATTTACTGAACAGATTAAGAAGTCTTCTTTCATAGAAGTAGAAAAAAGTTATGTTAAATTTGTAAGTTATTCATATTCTTTATTTATTTAAACTGATTAAATATTTTATACTTTTTATTTTTATTGCATAATTGTTTGCAGTTTATAATATGCCAGACTATTTACAGTAATATTTTTAAAATAGCGTTTGAAATTTATTACATTTTCAATTTGCCGATCTGTTGCCAGTGATAAAGCCACCGATCTTCACTTTCTGGCTGACCATGTAGATATTTCAGAGTTCTTCACATGATCACACCTCTAAATGAAAACAGTTTTTCATAAAAAGTCCTTTTTGGAAGTACCCTTTCAAACATATGGCTTAAATCTCCCGCTTTCATATCTCATTGAAGTAAAACGTCTATATATGTTAACAATTTGAATGCAAAGCAATCAATGTCCATACTGGAGTAACTAGCTGAAATCTATTCAATTCCTGAAAAATAAACCTTTTCAGCTTCGTAAAAATATCTGTTTATTACAGAGGGAAAAGGTTTATTTTTCAGGAATTGAATAGATTTCAGCTAGTTACTCCAGTATGGACATTGATTGCTTTGCATTCAAATTGTAACATATTTTCTATGTCCTGGTTGGCACTCTCTGCACTTTCATGGCTTGGCTCTCACTTTTAATTGGTTTCCTTGTATAATTTTAAGTTTTGGCCATGATATTTTCAACTTTTATATAAGATTACTGCAAAATACAGAACTATTATCAGACTGGAGGATGTAAGGTGCATCGAGAAACACCAAAATAACAAGTGTGTACAAACTTATTCGGCATTCTTTTCTCAGGTGGACCTTGAAACAACAAACTTAGTCAAATGATTTGGTACACTAAAATAAAATTGTAATTTCTATCTTGTTGAGACTGAAAATCCGTGAGACCTTCTTGACATCTTGAATTCGTAGGTGAAAATACCATTAGCTTTCCTCCCTATGTACTTTTTAGGGGGGAGAAAACTTGCAAACGTTCAAAAACAACTTGTTATCTTTGCTGGTTGTATAATATTTTTTTTCTGTCACAACTGGGGACATGCATAGACAGTGGGCATCTTTGACGTGATTCGTTATTCAGAAATTCTTGTAGCTAATGCCTTTGCCCCTATATGTCGGCTACATAATAAAACATAAACATGAATTTTTGATATCACAAAATGTTTTATATAGTGTTATGTTAAAACGTATCTTGAAATTTCCTTGAGTAATATTTTCATAGCGACGATTCAGTTCTTTTATCATCTGATCTTTGCCACCATGTCCTATAAAAATACGTATTAAGTCGAGAGTGTGAAACAGATCGTGATTTGAACAATAAAATTTTACCTGTGCTTCTGTCCCTTTCAGCAAAACTATTAAAGATTCCATTCCTTGAACTTTTGGAACATCATGATGTTGAAATAATCAGTAATCTCTTCGTTTTGTCTTCGCAGTCACTGTAGCAGGTTTCACTTCTGGTAGCAGGTTATAACTAAATTATTCAAGACTATTATTTGATTAAATTCATAACTTGAATTGACTGCAACATTAGTTTAGATGGCTCCAACTTATTTCCTTCGTAACTGATATCACCTCTAAAACTAACGATTTTTATTTCATACTTTAACGAAACGTTTATTATTATTATAAGTAATAATACATTACCACATGTTAGAACATTATACACTTTAACTGGCCTGTTTAAATATACTATTAAATAACTAGATATTCCCTTATATAACAGATAATAGACTTTAATGGTAACATATATACAAAGTCATTACGTTTAAAGTTTTTTCTATTCAGAGTACTCTGTAGTCTTAACTATTAATAAAATTGACCGCGAAATTCCTGTACGAATCATTCAACAAATGCAGTTTAGTTGAAAAACTTTCGAATCAAAGAACATTCCTTGTATTGTTTTGAAATGTGGGAACTTTGTAATTATTAAACGATAGTATAATAGTAGACATGCGAATCATTGAAGATTAACTGCAGTCAAACGTAAACCTTCAAACCATCATCCTGAAATTTTAGACTATAACAATCGTTCAAAAATTAAGCGATATTCTGTCAATCAGTAAGCACTAAAGCATGCCCACTAGAAAAACAATACATGAGATTTCGTAGTGTTTAAAAAAATTACACGATCGTGTAGAGTTTTGTGAAGAGCCGTCTAACCGAAAGATTTAAACTCATTTTATCTTTGCTAAATTATTTCCGCATTTTAGGCATAGTCTGTTTATAAATTCTGGTGTATATCCGGTTATCAGTTACAAGTATAACGTAATTTAAATAGGAAAATTTTCACTATGGCCACCTCTGTAAATGTAAAATTATTTTATTTTTTCGGCATCAAAATACAGTCGATTTATGGTCGTCATCGGTTCACCCAAACCCACAATGAAGGCAAATGGATTGTTGAAATCGATCGACATAGCTGAAGCACACCATTCCCTGAAACTTTCTTGAAATTCTTTGATCGCTCAACTTCAATTGTGAATTTCCCACATTTGGAGAATATTGCTTTAAAAAAAAATAAGTTGGTTTATAACAAGTATAACTCACTTTCGTGAATGACATTAAGTAAAATATTATTAAGTTCTCTTATTGTTAGTATTGTTGTAATTATATATTAATAACATATTTGTTTATATATATAAATTGTTAATATTATTAAATGTTTCAGTGCCAAAGTTATAAAATGACTTCTTGTAATATATATAATAGAACAAAAATAATTGAAAAAAAATCGTTAATACCAGAGAGAATAAAAGTCGCTCTACATTACGTAAGTAAAAATAAACCTAATGTATAATTGTACTTATCTTTTACAATTTAAAATGAGGTAACATTCTGTAACATTCCAAATACAATTTGAATTTGTATGTATGTTCAAAATTAGAAACATTTATATTTCTAATTTTTTTAAGTTCAATTTGTATTTGTACTGTCAGGTCAGGGCTTGCATGCTCTGAAGACCAGAAATTCTAATTGTTTGCACTTTTCGGTCTTTTGGTTTGTCAGAAATGCATTTTGGGCCATGTTCCTCATCAGTCTGACAAAGAATGTAGAAAAGTAGTCAACAAGCAATAATACAGTATAATTAGATAAAATTGGTACATAACTCAAACAATAAAATGTTTCAAAATATAAACGTAAAAATAACCGTTTCAGTTCTAAAGAAATAAAAATGGTAATAAAAAACTGGTAAAAATATTACACATTCCAATTTCACACGAACAGCATGCTTTGTACAATTATTGCCATTTCATCAGAAAATAAAATTTTTGTTTTAATTTCCTGGCTCTATTATATATAAAAGAGTAAATACGACAGTTTCTCAAAAAATAATTTGTCAGGAGTTTTAGTTTCGGACTCAGTGAACCATGATATATCGAGAAATGCGAAAAATTCAGGTATTTTCTGTATGTATGAGGATATTAGTGTGTGCGAATGGCATGATTCTCCCAATTTGAACCTTAGTAACTACTGTAACTCTCTGTTGGAAATTTTTAAGATTTTGCAGAGAAATATCAAAGGGAATAAGAAAGTAGACTGGTCCTTGTGTCGGTATGGTCAGATTGAATGACGATTTTACTGGTTATTGTATTAAAATTTTTTCATACAACTCATTCCTGCTTTGAAAACTAGCATTTTTTCATCTTAATAGCATTAATTATTTAAAAGATTTTTTACATAAATTATCATATTAGCTGAAACTACACTCAGTTTTAACTAAATATTAACTTTTTGTACATTATCTCAAGTAACACAGATTGATATTTCGTGTGTTTGAATTTAAGAAAAACAGGAGATATTTCTTTAAAAAGTCAGATAAATACGTTTATTATAATAATTTCTTTAATATTAACAGTTCGTATTTTATTAATATTTGGCTCAATACAATTAGTAGCACATCGCTCATTTTCAGACATTGACAAAGATTATTAAACAATTTATTAATACACATAAAAAAAATTAATATTATTAATGCAAAATAATCTCACACATACAACATAACGCTGCACCTTCTCTTGACAATTCAGTTCCAAAATAATTTTAAAATATTCGAGTGGCGTATTATTGAAAACATTTCTAAACATTTCTAACAGCCAGTCATAATCCGCTTTAGATAAATTTTTTATTTGTAAAATCCATTTAAAGCATTATTTCTATATTTGTATTTTCAAAAAAATATTCTCTATAACAAAGGGAAACACCTGTTAAATATTTGAAGTGAATTGTAAACTATAAACTTACAAAAAGTAATATTTAAAATTGTGAAATAATCATAACTTTTTCAGGAAAATTTCTACAATAATAAATCATTTATTCGGAGATATATTCACCTACTAGCAGATGGTCTTCATTTTCAAGTATGTTTTCTTTTATAGAGTATGCGTAAATCATAATAGATGTGGTGAATACATTTTGTCTGTTTTTTTTTAGGTTGGAGATAACAGCCTACATATACGAGGTAATAAATCAATTATCCATCAGTTATACTGTCTTAATATGTATTTCAATAATTTCATTTCATTCATTAGGCAGATATTGCCATCATTGATATTAATATCAGAAAATCTTTCGTTTCTTATTCTTCTTCCGTAACTCATATTCCAACTCCATTTGCAATACGTG
This sequence comes from Centruroides vittatus, assembly GCF_030686945.1. Taxonomy (NCBI): domain Eukaryota; kingdom Metazoa; phylum Arthropoda; class Arachnida; order Scorpiones; family Buthidae; genus Centruroides; species Centruroides vittatus. Next base: position 131,062 of record NW_027122623.1, on the reverse strand, counting down.
CTGCAAGACCTTTAGATAAAGCCTTTATCTTGGTAAAACCCTTCGATGTAATGGTAATGTATAAAAATTGTTATTTTATCTATATATTAAACAACATATTTTTAACTATACGAATCAAAATTTACATTGGGAAAGATATATTAAATATTTGATAACCTATCAATGCAACACGTGAGCCACGTGCCAATGGAAATACACTTCCAGGAAAAGTAATTATAGTTTATTAAACACATAAATATGAAATTATTTTTTATCAACAAGATAGCTATTAAAAGAAAAGTAGAAAAACCACGCGGCGAGAACGATAACGAAGCACAAACACGGATCCAACTACAAAACTTCAGCGGTGTCATCTATTTAGCTACGGCTGGGCAATAACAAATCCATGTGATATATATCGAAATGAAACGTATTTTTAATGTTATGTGTAATGAAGAAATCAATAATTTCATTTTTTTAAACATGCCCATAATTTAGCTTATTATAATTTTAAATCGTTATAATATAATATATTCTAGGACCTCTCAAACGGCTACTTAAAGAAACATTGAAACTTTGTATAAAGTGGTGTTCGTTTGGAAGTTATTTTATATAAAAAACAACACTCCTGAACCAGTGGCGTAGAGTGGGTGTCAGCCGCCCGGGGCGGAGGAAAATTTCGTAGCCCCCTTATTTAGGTATCTCAATTCAAAATACTAAAATATACAGTAATTCTAAAGAACTTTTCGGCAAAGAACAATCATCATTATTGTGTATTGTACAGGAATATTGTGTATTGTGTATTTATTGTAAAATTTTGCCGTCTCCTAAAAATGCCGCCCGGGGCGGGCCGCCCCTGCCGCCCCCACTACGCTACGCCACTGTCCTGAACAAACATCTGCAATTTAAAGATGGTCGTTATTGCAGGTTTCACTGTATTATAAAAATATTAATATTTTAAAAAATACAAAATAATTATGAAAATTTTGTATTTCAGATTTGGATTTGTATTCCTTTTTCTTTTCTTATTATTTTGTTATCTTCGTATGGAATAATGAAAAAAGAGACTGAGTACAGAAACAAAAAGATGCCTAAATTTTCCATATTATTTTGTATTATATTGAGAAACTTTCTTCGACAAGGTGAGTATTATTATTCTGTGCATGACGGAAATTTTCATAAACAGAATATTTCACGGAAATAAGGTGTAAGAGTAGAGTAGTTAAATGATATTTTGCGTGTAATAAATTGTGATGTCATGATTTTTAATGTTAAGTGATGATATTTAATGTTATATGTATGCTTACATCTGTTTGTTTATCAGTTTTTTTAGTTTCGTTTATTTTTTAAAAAAAATTTACAAAACCGTTGGCTTGTATTTACGAAAAAAAAAATTAATTTAGTGTATTTGACAATTTTCGAGTTTTTCCTGTGCGTTTGCCAATTATTTTTATTTTCCAGATACAGATGTAGATCGCTATTTTCTCATGACGTTTCGTATCCTGATTGGCTGTTGGATTCTGATTGCATTTGTCCTGACATCGGCATACGTCGGCACTTTGCCATCGTTCATGGTTAATCCTGGAACAGAAACCATTCCTCAGACATTTCAGGAATTGGCTCATTCAGTGAAGGAAGGACGATACAATATCACGTTCTTCCAGAATAGTCATGAAGATGTGTACTTTCTTCGACTTTATTTGGACGTACGTATCATTTTATTAAATATAATTTTAGTTCTAAATTTTGAATACAAAACTACTCAAAAATCTTGTTTAATATCATTTCGGTGTGAATTTATTATTAAAATTCAGGAAAAAAATAAAAACGATTGTATAATTACATAACTATCAATTGTCAATATTGCATGAAACATCACAACACTTTTTCTGAGGTCAAAAGTAAACTTTTCAAATATTCGTTTTTTCCAGAATTGTTATACACATTATTACAATAAAGATTAAAGAAAGTGAGATTAACCTTATTATTTTCTTACAGACTTTATTCCTCGCTGTAAATAAAAATAATGTGGTCGACATAATCAATATAATCTTCTAGAAATGCCGATATATAACTTTGCAGAGATTTCGATAGGTATTGACAAAAGATTTAGGCACTTAAATGAAACACAATTGATTGTGAGTTTAATTCATATTTCATGTGTATTATAAAATGAAACGAGTAACTCAGATATTTTTACGTAATGTCATTAAACATCGTAGATAAATTACCAGTCATATATAAATTGTGTCTTAATTTAACTTGAAACACGTATTGTTTATATTTGTGTATTTCTCGCAGTATTCATCGTAAGATACTCTAACTGTATCTACACCTACAAAAACATTGTTGCTTTGAATGCTTGATACAGTTAACTCACAACTGAAGTTATTATTATTAAATACATTTATACATAAATTCTAAAGCATTGTGAATTTGCAACTGCAAGTTAGAACCTCGATAAAAATATTAAAATTGTGTGAGTATATTAATGTGCAAGAATTTCATTTGTTTATATATTTGTAGACGAACTTCAGAAAACTAATTAACAATGATGTCATCGAAATCTTTTACGAAAATGTTCAAGAATGTAATGAGCCGTATGAAGAACCAATTAAAAAAGTACTTAATGGAACTCACGCCATGCTAGCGTCAAGACAGAAAATTGAATTAAGCATGACCAAACGGCAAAAAGAAGAGGTCTTCATCTCAGAAGACATACTTTTTACGAAATTTCAGTTCATACAAATAAATTTAGTCAAAGTGAATTATGCTGAAGAAATCTCTGAAACGTAAGTATGAAAAATGAGTTTCTATCAGTTATAATTTTCCAGGGATAATGCCACTGAGCATTAATTAATAGTTACGGTCTCTCTTTAAAAAGAATCGACTAGCGATCAACCTCAGTCGACACGTCATTTCACCTAAACCAATTGTATACTTCTTATATCGTTAGCGCTTTAGTTTAATGTATTTGGTAAAATGTAGGATCTATTTTATTTTTTCACACTACATAACAGTGTAACATTTCCGTTGCGTTAATTGTTTATAGAGTGCAATAACCGAAGATAATCAAAAATTTAACAATTACTATAGCGAAGTCCGTGGTATTGCAAAACCAGAACGTGAAGTTTCCATAACACTGTATTGAAAGACAGTGGCATGTCTAACAAATGAAAAAGAAACCGGCAGTAAGTTGTCACAACTAAGCGATCAATAACTGATACTTATTAATTAATACACAAGTTGTAATTTCAATATGTGTATAAATTACGGAATATTTATATCAATAATCCAAATGAAATGCATTCTTCCTGGTTATATGGCAAGGATTGACACCATAACGTCTCAATATGTGGGACGTTATGGGACAAACTTCGCAAACTTTCAAGTCTGATAGATATCTAATGACGTAAGTAAAAATTTAATAACTTTTATATAAAATAATAAAATATCTAAAAAACAGATTTACCCTGCAATGTCATATTTAACAATAAATATTGATATTTTATATTGTATGTATATGATCAAGAGAAAACACAATATCTCATCTTTCCGCTAACGTCATAACGTGTTTCTTCTATAAGCCAAAACTAAAAAGCAGTTTTTATTTTTATACTAAGATAAAATTATACCATGTTAACAAATATAATCGTGAGAATGTAATATGGTAATGAAATCAGAAAAATTCATTACTTATATTTGATTTTTTTTTCTTTTTATGGGCTATTGTTTAGATGTGACACACCTACAATAAAACATGCAAATTTTCATGTACACATTGGATAAATTAGGTATGAAAGAGCGTTCAGCGAATAGTGTTCAGCATTTTTATATTAATGAAGTCGCTGAAAATTAGTTCAACTTCATTAAACGGAGCACGTTCCGAGATATACAGTATAGATTTTTATAAGTTTTAAATAAAACTTATTCTATTTAGTTAAAAAAAAAATTGGTTTTTGAGGTCATTTCTTCAAGCCAATAACAAAATAACTACTATTTATGTGAATTTTAAAGAATTAAAAGCTAGTGGCTTTCTTTCTTTAGTAAGCCATTACAAGGAACAGTCGATTTATGTATAGTCTATCAAAGGAAATGCATTTCGGGTCTTAATGACCACTCTTCACTCCTTAGACATTACAAAAAAGGGAAATAGATATGAGTTACATTATACAAAATAATACATAGAATACCTCCCTTTTTTTATAAAGTCTAAGGAATGAAGAGAAGTCATTAAGAATTGAAATGCATTTCCTTTAATAAAATATACATAAATCAACTGTTTCTTGTGTGATGTGTTACTGAAGAAAGAAAGCCATTAGCTTTTAATTCTTTAAAGTCTACAAAAAACCAGTACTGAAAATCTAATTAAATACTATTTAAGTGTTTAGAGATGAGAATTAATTATTAAAATGCAATACTTTATAACTTAAATTGTTAAATTGGTGTAATAATATAAATTTGCCAGTAACTTTTTTATTTAATGCTTTCATTTAATAAATGATGTAACTGAACAGTACAAAAATTTAACAATTTGATAGTCAAAATAGATTTGAATAATTTTCGTAATTCAAATACAGTAGAGCATCGATTATCCGATCCCCGATTAACCAAATTATCGGTTAACCGACCGCGTTCTAGTCGGCAAATTCAAATGTCCGCTAGTGATGTGGCGCTACAATATTTGGTTATGTCTTGGCTACTTTAATATTATTTTTGTTAAATTTTTGCATGTTTTAGCTGGCAACACTAGCTCGACCATGAAAGGAAGGCTAGTATTTAAACCAGACCTAATACACTATACTAATAATGTATTTTTTCATACTTTTCGGTTATCCGACTTTTCAGTTATTCGACCAACCCCAGTCCCCAATTCAGTGCTCTACTGTATCTGTAATATGTTGCATAACTCAAGTAATGTACTATATATACGTATACAGAAGTGTAATACAGGAGAGTAATAGTACGTATTTATATTTAACAGGGTAAATCGTATTGAACAAAGTGGATTATCTGAGAAAATTGACAGAGACATTATTGATGAAAAAACAAGAAAGGACTCTTTCACCGATGATAAGCCAATCGATACTAACAATGAAAAACCTCTGGAAATAAATGATATTACCTGTCTACTTTATTTATTAGTTACAGGATATTTGATCGCTTCTGTAGTATTTATTATAGAAATTCTTGTATACAAGATAAAAAAGATTAGAAGCAGAAAATGCAAATTGAAGCCATCCAATATTGTTAATTAATTTTTAATCATATTTGAAAATCAAAGTAATAATACTGTATTCGTTAATATAGATTCTTGTTCTTATTAACTTTTCTATTATATTCTACTTTCTATTCTCATTGGCAATTTGCGCATGTAACATGAAGAAAGTAGCATAAAATATCTGTCGTTTATGTAATCACATCAGTTTAAATCAGGGATTTCGAAGATCGCTTCATGAAACCATTTTTGTTGTACTGCTTTCATTTAAATAGCCGAAGACAAATATAGAATAACAACCGAGTGACTCGTTATTTCCGTTGAGATTTGATGCAGCTCGATATATCTATAGATATCGGAATAAATTATTTAAAACAAAACTATGTAGAGTGTCTAAAACACTCTACATATCCATCATATAATTTTATATACAGGGTGTGTAAGTACAGCGGTTACAAACTTTCAGGAGAGATAGAGTACTCCTAGACGATGGGAAATCACATAGAAATGCATGGTCGAAACGCTTTCCTCGCGCGGTAGTGACGACAGAAAACACAAGCAAGGAAGGACCAAACAGGGTCAGAAAATATGTTTATTATTCATAGTACAACAAAAATGCTGGGACGTCTTTGGTGACAAATGTCGTAATTTCGAACGCCTTCTTTGATTTTTGCTGTACTAAGAATAATAACCATCTTCTTTTCTTGTGTTTTGTGTCGTCACTACCGCGCCAGGAAAGCGTTTCCGTCCATGCATTGATCTGTGATTTTCCATCGTCTAGGTGTACTCTATCACTCTTGAAAGTTTGTAACCGCTGTAGATACACCTTGTAGATTTATGTTCATATATTAAAAATTTAAAACAAGATCTTATAAGTTATGATTGTACTATATTTTTGACGTCAGTTTCTCCAAAATAAGTAATAAAGTGAAATATAAATAATTATATTTTAATGAAATTTCTCAAAAAAGTTATTACTGAAAAAACGCAAAGGAAGTCATGTACAATGCAATTTCTATAATTTAGCTATTTCTTAAATGGATAAATAACATATTTCTAAACATGCCGGATAACCGAAAGTGAACATTGGTAAGACTTGCATAAAGATAACGAGTGACGCATTTTCTTCCTTTTTAGTATGCATCTGAGTTGGCAAACTTAACGCACACGTGTCTAAAGTGGCATGTCCAAAAAATATTATATGGCACGTCACGTATCTAGTGATTTCGGTTTAGGAACTGTGTTTTTAAATCGTTTTTGATTATTATCTTATTTTCTTTAAAAAAGATACTGTAATTAAAGCATTTTAGTAATAATTAATATATGGCAGGTGCACTGAGATAGCCTTGTCTCGTTGATAGACTGCCAAAGTTTTGGATTCATTTTGGTGTCAACGAAAAATAAATGAGATATGCAATATTTTTTTTGTTGCACTTCTTGATGTGAGTAAAATGGTTGTAAAGGAAAAATGTACAGCCCGTATTGTATCATGATGAGATTGATTAAAACGCAAGTGTAAGTAAGCGTACAGTCAAATCGTTGAATAAAGGCCACTGACGGCAGCGTATCACATGGCCGACTAGTGGCTAAGCAGTTCCATTCTTCAACTCTAGAAGTTCGGTTGTGGGTTCGCTCCTCGCTGAGGCCATCTGGCCACGTGGAGTTTTCCGGGTTTTCTCCACGTCTGTAACGCCTGAATAGGGGCCAGTTGCATTTAGAAGTCCTCCCGGAAGGCATTATACTTCAACTATAAACAAATATATGTTATTACTAACTACGTCACATCGCAATTGCGCGTCAAAACTTACCCCGCGGCACCGTAGCTTTTGCCTAACATAAAAAACAAGAGAAGACGTACGACATGGCTGTTTTTCGAAGTTAATTCCTAACTTAAAAGTTAATTGTAAGCGTTGTTTTTTTCAAGAAAAAGTTTAACGGCCTCTAGATTATTAGATTAGAAATGGCTATTATTTCAAGGTTCGATTGTATATGCTTTTAATATCGATATTGAAAATATATATCTTAAATTTTTCATATGTACTTTACACATTAAGCCAATAAAATAATCATATTACCGTTACGTTTCTGAAGTTTTAATACTATCAACTAAACAATTAAACATCCTGCAGCGAGTTCCTTAACTTTTTTGTCATCATTAGATTCTGAGTGTTTAGTGTTATCTCTTATGATATTTTATAAAAAAAACTTTCTATACTTTTAATTATTATAACCTGGCATCAAGCTTAATTTTTAGGGTACGGGTAAGGTTTATAAAAAATTGTGAATGTTGAGACGATTTTTCGCGTTACTATGTCTGATCATACTCGAGAGTTATCATACAATTTTTTTTCTCAGCTCCGTATCGATCTTCAACCAATAAAATTTAATACTATCGATTTTTCGAAAAAAAACAAACTTTAAAGCGTAATTTCCGAAATTTTTTGGACAAAATTGACAAAAATTATTAACTTTTCAACCGGATGAAGAAAACGATTTTTCACACACAAATACTAATATCCATACAAATCAAAACACCCCAAACTTTTTTGCATTCAACAACCAGAAATGTTTGATTACTTCAAGTTTTCTGTAAGTACTGATTCACCTCAAGTTATGCAAAACGAAAGAAATTTATATTACAATTCATTCAAAATTAAGAATTTTGGATGAATTTTTCTTTAAAATTTGTATAATTTTAATAAATGCACTCTCACCTTTTGTCGGGATTCTCTTCGGATGCTTCTTGTTTTTGTCAGTTACAATAGACACTATGACAGGTTCTTTCGGTTTATGAACGGTTGTATGATATCTCGAAATCGACTTGATAATTCGACTTCACTCTTGTCGGATAAATTGGTACTCTCAAGTAATTCTTCAATATTACTACCAATTCTTATTTCAGGTTTTCTTTGATATTCTGCTGACAATTCGGGAGGGACCAGAGTCATTCGCTTTGCCATTAAATTCTTTTCCCTATTTCTTTACGAATTACTCTTCTGCTGTCGACATTAATGGCACCAGAAGAAGAAAACATCTACCAGATTGATTAACCAAAACTTTTTTCCTGGTATTTAAAGGAACGTGTTTTTCAGTTAAGTTCCTGATTATATTTTTATCTTTTCGCTCTGAAAATAACTTCGATTGAACAATTGTAAACAAAAAACTAACTGATTTTTACATTTGAAGGAAGAATAATTAAAGCATGAATTATTTGTTCTTCATGTTTCAATAAATTACAGTAAAGTAACATTTTAAATATTTTAAAATAAAACATTTAATACAATACTACAGTATTTTTCCTTTTTCGAAAACGTAATTCGAACCAAAAGTAAAATTTCAATAAACTCTTATTTTGTTCTGATGTGTACAGAGTCATTTGTTTTCAATGTTCCAAAATTTTTGTAATTTATGAAGTTGCAAATATTATTGATAAATTTTTTCTATAGTAAAATCTATATTAATTGTGAAAGCTGATACTTAAAAGGAATAATATCTACAAACACACAATACTCATTCATATCAACTATGTATGTACTTTTTGTTTATTTACTCATTTACTTAGTGGGCATCAATTGAGTCCTTCTTTCCATATCCGTGGTGGATTAAGCCAGGCACACAATAATGGAGCCCGAGTGAAATATCAAGTTTTCAACATATCTAAAACCGTTTAGAGAATTCCACTACACTATTTGAATTGTTACTTTTACTGCCTATTTTCTCCCACGTTTATATTTTTATATCAATTTAGATTCTTTCTATAAATGCAAAATAATTATATGCTAATACTAATTATAGAAACGAGTTAAACATTTATTAAATGAAATAATGCAGATATTAAATTCTATGTAAAGATTATTTCTTGTCGTAACGTATATTTCCTTACACGAGATGACAATATACTTTTTTACAACACTCTGCCCTGTGGGCACTAAAAGGATCTGTTTTAGAAGGCTTACTACAAGTTCGGCTAGGCATACAATGGCATGACCAGGTAGTGAGGGATGAAGCGTGACATTCTCAGACACGCCCTGAACTGAACTCGCGAATAATTTTTAAGGATTTCTAAACCATCCAGATTCAACCCGGGTCCCCCAAAGCGGTAGGCTGTAACCTTGATTGCTCGGCCATCCAGCCTGTCGATGGTGATATACTTAAAACTTTATACTGCAAACTTGTATACAAAAAGTTATCTCCTGAAAATAATGCTGCTTTTGATGCTTTGATGCTTTGATACTTTTGATGGTGCTTTTGATGCTTTGATACTTTTGATGCTGCTTTTGATGCTTTGATACTTTGATACTTTTGATGCTTTGATACTTTTGATGCTGCTTTTTATAATGAACCCCTCATTTTCTTTAAGATTTTAATGTTCAAAATGACGCTATCAAGTAAGAAACCAGGTAATATTTAATCATACAATTTGTATTTAAAAAAGAAAAACGGTAACATTTAGAATTTTTATCAAACATTTTAAATAAAATATAATTAAAATTATAAAATATCTTTTAAAAATATTCGATTTAAAAATAAAAATTAGTACTCTTTGTATGACAACAATTATGTGGGTTGTCATTAAGAAAATCGTTCGTGACAATCTTAGAGCACACTGCACTAAAATTGATTTAAGTTATTCCAGCGCTTTGCAGTACATGAGAATTTTTACATTATTATATTTAAAATTTATAATAATGATCTGGTATAGTTATATATATGACTATTATATAAACACAATATAACTACTATGAAATTATGCAGTAGATAAAATTTATTTCGAATCGACCACAGGAAGAAATTCTGACTTCGATTTATGGTGGTTTCGTTAAAAATCAAGATTTTGTGCAATGGTTTATCCTGGTCAATGATAGTCTACCAGTAGTATAGATTTGATACACTTTGGGTTATAAAATTTAATTTGTGTAGACAAACTAACCCTCTGTATATTTTATGTCAGCTTTTCGTGATTGAATTTTTTAAAATAAACCTGTTTAATCCATAATTTATTTGACAGAAAGAAATTGTTTATGGCCTGTATTTCATATATCTAATGTTTCTGTTATGATATTATTTCAAATATCGAAAAAACATACATTTCTAATATTGACATACATGAATATTTTTACGATTGAATATTATATTTCGATACTTTTATCTTTCTTCACTAAAAATATGTACTTTTATCTTAAAACATGAAATTTTTACCAACAAAAAAAACATTAAAAATAGTAACCAAGAAAAAAAAATGACAATGAATTATAAGCTCTGTTGGAGGGATATTTTCGTTTTTCTGTATTTACACTCAATTTACATAAAAATTACTGTATTGTGCTGTTTATATTTAATAGCTTATCTTTGTTTCTGTTTACTAAATTGAATTTAACAGTAAAATACTTGAAAAGTCTGAATTATAAAACCCAAACACAAATTAAATGGCTTAATTTTAGTAATATCAACTTAAAATGTATAAAAGCATTATTAAATAATTATTATTAATTTGTAGACAAACGTTAACTTATAATCATATTTCTTTATATTAGTTAATGTTAGTGGCTGTCTATAAATTACGTAAGGTATTTTGAGGTGGGTGAGGGTCAAGAATTTCTTACGATTTCTTACTCAGAGTAATAGATCCCGTCTTACATAGTATTTTTATTTTTATTTTTTGATCTCGTTGAGTGGTGGAGTTTTGAATTTGGCTTCAATTTGGCGGTTTCTATTAAGAACGCTCGTTGTACCAATGCCAACTCGTGTGACGTGATAGAATAATAACGCTAGCAGATTCACGCTCTACACATTTTTTATCATGGGAGAAACACAGTCTGGTGGTTGCTCTCTCCTGTTTTGTTTTGTATGACGTGTCTGTTTACACGTGTAGTTGCTAGTCGATCTGTTAATGTTTATTGTGTCCTTTTGTGAAAATTAAAATTAATATAAAAATGAATATTATGACATTGATTAATGATTATAATAATGAAAAGATTGTTCATAATTAAAAAATAAAGTTCTTAAAATAAATTGTTCATTAAAATTCATTAAATTTTTATATTTTAAATTTGTTCACATAAAGTCTTTATAAATAATAGTACATATAAATTAACTAATTAATAATTATATATTTTGGACCTAAGATTATTAGGGTTTCATTTTAAAATGATTTTTTGTTTTCAATCATGCCTAAATACTATGTAAGGTAGGGAAGTGGGATTAAAGAAAATATTACGGTTTCTTACACAGGGGTGGATGGGGGTTTAGAATGGCCGAAATCACCCTTACGTAATTTATGGACATCACCTTAGGTTTCAGTCACGTGATCCTTCTATATTTACCAATTTAGTGGGAAATTTCCCACAGTGACCTTTCTCATATCTAATTTGAATATTTGTGATAGTACATTAATAATCTTTATTAAACATATCCAGACATTTTATATTATTTAAATTTGACTGGATTTATAAAAAAAATTATATAAAATTTTTAATGTTTAGCAGGAAAGTTTTAATATCACGTGATGTTTACCATTGCATTGACATATGGTTCACGAGAGATTTTGAGCAGTGAGCTTTTTTATATCTAATTTGCATAATTATAATGGTAAATTGTTCATCTTTATTAAACAAAATTATTTATTTTGTGTTAATTCAATTCATCCGGTTTTATTAAAAAATTTTTTGAAAAACTTTTTTGAAACTATTTATCCAGGAATCTTGTGCTCACGTGACATTCTCATCTTATCCCATAGGCATCACTTCACGCCAAATTTTGTACAGTGGTTTGCTGTTTGCATCTTCTTGTTATCTTTTGAAGTTCACTTCAATAAATTTTTATTACGTGGATCGATACATTTTGCGTTGTTTTTAATGAATGAAAGGTGGAAAGTTTACTGTGAATTTGGAACTTGTTTCAGAATATGCTACTGTAATGAAAGCAAAGTTAAAGAAAATGACTTATTTTTCGGGAATGAAAGAGAACTGATATTCGTTTTCATATAATAAATCTTCAAAGATTTATTATATCAACGCTTCAAAAACGATGAATAAAATTAACTAAATTCGCGCTAAATCTGTGAGACCCACCGCAAAGGGTTATAATATTTTATCATTACAAAATTTAATCCTACTGTTTTTAAAAATTGGCAAAATATTTAATTTTCATGGTAGAATTCGGTTTCAAAAGAAGAAAATTATAAATGCTGATAACGAATAAAATTGTCATTAAGTCTGATCATAGTAAAGATACACTCGATTTCATTTTTTGGATTTTTAATAATCAAAATGTAACCGCATCCAATCACCGAAATAAACAAACTAGCATGCAGAATTTCAAATATTTTCAACAAAAAGCAGAAGTTATTAAGCTTCAAATAGGGTAATCAAAATTATGCTTTCCAACAAAAACAAGCAGGGCCGGCTGGTGGGTATTGTGAAGGGTGTGACTGCACAATGCATCTTTCAACTCTTGCAAAAGTTACAAATTGATCATTTCATTATACGTTAACTTAACTAAATTTCGCTAAATATTTACCCGGAGGTATGTTTCAATAATTGTTCAAGACACTAACATTGATATTTAGTTAGTTGGTATGTTTACCATTAAACATCGAAACTATTATTTTTTATTACGAGGCCTACAACAACGACCAAATCTCCACTCCAAAAAAACCCAAATTTTTTGGCAATTTTCTACGTTTTAATGTTTGCTGAATTCAAACATGTAAGCATTCAGATTTACTTGAAAGTAAGTTTTTATTATAGCAATGAGTTAATTGAACGTTATAATAGTTCTTTAATAATTACTTTCCAACAGATGAAATAGTAATATTATAGACAGTATCATAGTTTCAAATTAACTAAGACATAGTAAAGGAGATCGATTATTGTCACTCATGAAAATGAAAATACACGTAATCAGATTGCATATTTTATGTGTTTGGTGATTAGTAAATAATCAAAACATCAAGTAAAACCAAAACTTTTTAAAAGTATTTATTTCATTTTATAAGTGCATTTCATCTACAATTTTCTATGACTACTTCCTTTCCGAATACCCCAAATACACACAAATGTTTTCAAGTCGTACTGCAATATTTTACTTTAGTTGAATTTGCATTATAAAAATCAAAATATATGGTGATGTAAAAATAAATTCTGACCGATACACATTCAGTTTCTATAGAATAACACTTGGTTTTCAGTGAAGTAACAACTCACATAAATTTTGTGTATACAGTTGAACATTGAATTAACATCTTATGTGAATTTTAAACTTAATATTTTCCTACGTTGTGTAATCAGCTCATTAAATTTTGTTTGCTACTCAGTTGTGCTTTTACTCTTATCATTTTTTTCTACACTTACTTTTGTAATTCCACGTGATGAATTCACATTCTAAAAACATTGCTGCCCGTTAAAATTGTTAAAGAATAAAAGCAGCGTGCAACACGAAATTGGCACGAACCGTGCAACGTGCTGGGTGTTCCGTATCGTTATAAATTTAATCATGGCTTTGTCTTATTTTCTACAATAATATATCTTCTATATACTCTATATCTACAATACACACGATTAATAAAATTCATGGTTCTACCATAAAACTTACAGTTAATTAACAAGTAGTAAAATGACAAAATATCTAATTTACAATAATAGTTTCTAATACTTAGTCATAAATTTAAATACATTTCAAATATAGCCCCTATTAAAAGCGACAGCTCATGATTAATTGAAAGAATAAGCAATGCATATATATACATATAATGCTAAATTACAATTGAAAATAGTGAATATCTACGAACGTAAACTATACTTTATAATATAAAAGTAAACACAAGCAGTTTCAGTAAACTACACAGAAAAGTCACTATAGAGTGCATCTATCTTTACATCCGCATTATATTAAAGAACAGTGAAGTTTACACCAGCATAACTAGGGAGTTGCTATTTAACCGTCCGCAACCCACCTAACTTGCATGGTTGCATAAAATATAATTTAACACCTTCATAAGTCGAGCTTACTCTAAAAATTTAAAAAACCCATATTTTTCTTATTTCTGCAGCTCAACTGTTCTCAAGACACTGGGTTCTAAGTTGTCTTAATGTACTTCATATAGAAACAGAGCTGTGGTAGCGTTATGGCCGGACTGGATATTCACATTAAGTAAATTATATGCTTTTATTTTCAAACACGCGTTAATATTTGTATTTGCATGAAAGGAGTCAGCATTTTTTGACACAAAAATACCATATATTTTTGTAATGTTATCGATGTAAACTTTACATTTCCAGAAATAAACTGATCATTATTAAAAAATATGACAGGTGTACTTTAATTTTATAAGCTCACTGTAAACAATAAGTCTCAGCATTGTAATTTTTTACATTTATATCAAATCATAGAATGTAAAAACTTCTGGCATAATCAATTTTTCGAAATTTATAGCCTAGCCCCAATGCTAACACAGCTCCACCAGTGCTATATTTTTATAGGAATTACATTAAAACCTTTTAGAATCTTATGTTCCAAAAACGGCTTATTTGACAGATGAAAGGGAATCCAGGCATCCTTATTTTCTCCTTTTATTGAATAATATACATTTCATTAAATGCAAAAGTGATCGTCACAGTTCACAGAGCTTACCTATATGTTAGAGTAGCTTAATTATTAGGTCAAGCTTATTGTGAATCAGCATGCTACCTGTTATTTGTTCATGAACGTTAACAATTCATATTTTGTGAAGTAAGATTATGTGAGTTAATTAAAGACACAGTCTGTTAAAAAATTGGTAATCACTATTTATTTTTATCACATGTTCCAGAATAAAAACCATTGATGACCAGTGTTTCCTTT
The DNA here is from genome assembly GCF_030686945.1 of Centruroides vittatus. NCBI lineage: Eukaryota > Metazoa > Arthropoda > Arachnida > Scorpiones > Buthidae > Centruroides > Centruroides vittatus. Next base: position 116,025 of record NW_027122623.1, on the reverse strand, counting down.
TTAGGCTACTTTGCTGTCAAGTTTAAAAACATTCCTTTAAAAAACAAAGAAAATATCTAATTAGAATTACAAAAGTAAAATATATACTAGTGTAATTATTATGCTTTTTTGTCCTTTCTAACACTATTTAAAATTTGTTTTGTATACTAGTGCATTCTATATATTAACAGGACTTATTATACTGGAAAACTATGGATGCAGATATTTAGTCATACAGATCAAATATAATGTTCTTTATTTAGTTCACCTCCCAACAACTAAATTACGAGGAGATTCTCGTAATTTAGTTGTTGGGAGGTGAACTAAATAAAGAACATTATATTTGATCTGTATGACTAAATATCTGCATCCATAGTTTTCCAGTATAATAAGTCCTGTTAATATATAGAATGTACTAGTACGTATACAAAACAAATTTTAAATATATACTAGTGTATCTTACAGACGTCTTTATGAACAGAATATAAACACCGGTTGTCCGGCGTTTATATTCTAGAACAACGGTGGGCGATCCCCGGCCCGCGGGCCAGCTACGGCCCGCGAAAAGTTTCTATCTGACCCGCCCATGTTTCTATCTGGCCCATGTTATAAAAAAGGTTGTCCACCCTTGTTCTAGAACACGTGATAAGAATAAATGGTGATTACCAATTTCTGGACAGACTGTGTCTTTAATTAACTTACAAAAAATTGCAATCCGACGAAATTCTACAATTAAGTAAGATTATCTTTTGCAATCGTCAGTTCCATTAAGGTGTAAGTATTATTCATTAAAAGTTTTAAATCGCTAAACTTATATTTAGTTCGAATTTTAATTTAAAACTTAAATAACGATTTACACTAACTTATTACAGTTACAAAAATTTTAGAAATGCTTATTGATTAAATTAGCATAAGAAAATTATTGTAATTTAATCTCAGTTATTGAATTCGTGTTGTTTCATTTATTTCTATAAATCAAGATTTAAATAATTGAAGAATTTGTTCCATTTGAACCGTTTAGTTCATGCGACGTACATTTGGATTCCTTTTCCATTACGCCACCCAAATCGATTAAAGTATTAAAGATGGAATACAATGCGTTGTATGCCTGTTAAAATAGTAAAAAGTTTAATATGCATTACTAATTTCAAACCATGTCGTTCTATGTCTTTGTTTGACTGCACTTTCTAGTGCTTGGGAATCAGAAACTAGGAAACTATTTATCCTGCATTTATTTTTTTAGATTATACTTGTTACGCGCTCACAATACCCCTTCTCGGTCAACTATTTTTGAAGTGTACATGGTTACTACATAGCATTAAATTGTTTAGATAACATATATAATTTACAAAGGCCTTCTATGTGTTAACCTAGCAATTTAATTCCATGTAGTAATCATTTGCGTTTCAAAAATAGTTTAATGAAGGGGAAATGGTAAGCCCCGAATGCGAATCACTAAAAAAAGTTAATAAAAAATGAAGAGCTACTTAGTGTCTGATTGACTACACTTTATAATGCTTGTAAAACAAAGTATAATATAACTATTATGGCAATTCGAGTTCCGAGGATCGATGACACGGTTGTCAAAAGAAAGTAAGGTCATGCAGTGCAAAACGCATGCAGTGGTTATTGAAATGATAATAAATGGTCCGAGTATGAAACAGTCAATTTAAATATGAAAGACAATCATACTTGCTATGATTAACACTTGTTTTACTCAGCTTGTGATTTTTTGTTCTTACTTTTGTTGACTTAAACAGAATAATCTGTATTTATAATTATACAGAATGGCCATTGTAATTACTCCACTGGTATAACAAAAAATACGTATCCTTCAAAAAATTCATTACAGTATAATTGCTAGAGATTGAACCTGAAACAAGATGGCCTAACAATCGGCGAAAACGGCGACTAATTCATTTCCGTAAATAAATACTGACATTTGTGATTGGGTATTATAATTGTACCCCGAAATATAAAGAAACTTTTATCTATAAGAATTTTATTTTGGAAAGGTGCATTTTAATCTAACGTTTGAGCATTTGAATTTTTTAAGGCTGTCACAACAAGTATACACACGTCTGAGGTTGTCTGTGAAGTTCTTGGAAAAAAAATGGAAATGGCTAAAGATATGAATTGAATTTAATGGCCAAGGGTATAAAACCACTCAACATTCAAGTGTTGTCTTAGATTCGCATCTGAGCAGCGGGCATGCCACGCAAAGTTCTTTAGTAACACCTTAATAGGAGACAGTTCTTTTTAAAACAACCCGAAAACATACCCATCTCAGCGTACCACGTTGCTGAAATCGAGTCATACCAAACGAAAGCTATCAACATTTTGATAAAGACCTTGATCTTGACTCTACAAAATAATTATTGTTTTGTAATGACTTTGTAAAGTATTGGCTTGTAAATGGAGAGTGAACAAAAGGATCGCCGACACCGCTAATTGTATTTAAATGTGGTTCTGTCGTAGACCACTTGCCAGAGGGAGAAGGGCTCGAGGCTGGTAAGACGGTAGTCTCAGGCACTTGGGAAACCCGATGAGCTTAGAGAGATCATACTCTTCAAGTAACTATCTCAGGGAAAGAGTAAGTAATGAGACCGGACGAAAAATAAATGATGCGCAAATGTCGAGCTTGTACTGTTCAATAATAACAATTAAACAGTTATAGTCGTGAAGAGAAAAGAGATATTAGCGAGAGTGCGGCCGAAGCTTTCAACGAGAAAACGTGTACTTCGGATGTTCAGCGTTTCCTTCCTGTAAGCCTAGAAATTTGACAATAGCGTTTGGAACTTGGAGCATGATTCCACTGACGTTTCAAACGTTATTCTCAAACGACTAGGCTTACAGAAAAGCAACGCTGAACATCCGAAGTACACTTTTTCGCGTTGAATACTTCGGCCGCAACCTCGCTATTATGCATCTGATTAATTTTGTCTTTGATTCTTTACCGAATAAGATAAATGTCAAGTTATAGTTTCAATTAAATAGTGATTAACAGTGCTTTATATCAGATTATTGTTTAAAATATGTTACATTTTCTACTGACCTTGATGAAGAAATCTTCTTTTATATAGAAGAAACCACCAACAGATATTCCTAATGGAATTTTTCCAAATCGTTTCATGTAGCAATTCATCTAGAAATTAAATACATGTTTTTATTTTGAAATTGAAAAAATCCAGCAACGAAATGCTTAACTTTCCCGGAAACATTCTGTAGCGCCATCTTTTATCACATTTTATTTTAAAAAGCTTACATTTTCTAACTATTATAAAATGGCAAAACATTTAATTTTTCCGAGTAAAAATGGGTTTTATAAAAGTTTGTAAATGCTAATAAGCAAAATCGTCATTAATCTGACGTTGTCTGTGATACGAAACAGAATTCGCTTTATTTTGCTTTCCCTTCAAATTATAATCACCAAAATTTCAGTGTTAATCCGCTTAAAAACGAAACCGGGCATCCAAATTTTGGAAATTTTCGACAGAAAAGACAGCAGTTATTAAGATTCAAATATTATAAAGAAATCGTGTTTTCCATGCACACCTATGTACACTAACATTCATACATACAGAAGAAAAACAGAATTTTTTGGCATTTGTGGACATTTAAAGGTTCTTTGTGTTAAAAAATGTAAAAATACGTCGAGAGTAGAGTTAGTTTTTGACGGATCGCTATATTTTCCCTCTGTTATATATAACAGCCAAAAAGTGAAAAATTGAACTACATTATTATCCTTATTTACATTAACACTTTCAGTAACATATCCAAATTTCATCTCTGTATTCAACATTTTTCTGGTTGTGAGGAATGTTTCCAATAGCTGGTCTACGAAAATGAATCAAAATAATTTTTAAAAACTAACTATTGGTACATAATAGTAAATAATGCATCAGTGAAATGTGGTGTACACATTGTACAGTTGTTCCTCGATTTAACAGTATTGTTTACCTGTTGGTCACTGTAATATACTATAAAAGTACTTTTACAGTGTGTTGTGTCTGATATAAACAGACACAGTGAAATGCATTATTTCAGCGCCAGAAGGCGGTAGAGCTTAAAAGTGGTGCCCCTCAAGATGGTAATTTGCACCATTAGTAACTACGCCAATAAAAATCGTACAATTGCTTTCACTTCTCTGCTGATTAGTACTACAAAAAATAATATAAGGCAGTGATTTTAATCTTTTCTTAGCACTGTTGGAGATTAGGGGCCGTCCATAAATTACGTATGGGCGATTCCGGCCATTCTAGTTCCCAACCCACCCCTGTGTAAGAAACCGTAATATTTTCTTTGATCCCCCTTCCCTATCTTACGTAATATTTAGGTATGATTTTATAGAAAGATTTTAACAAAAAATTTTTTTATAAAATCCTAAAAACTTTAGGTCCAACATATATAATTATTAATTAGTTAATTAATCTGTACTATTATTTATTTAAGACTTTATGTAAACAAATTTAAAAATATAAAAACTTCAAATAAATTGTTTATTCGAATTCATTAAGAACTTTATTTTTTAATTATTAACAATCTTTTTATTATTATTATTATCATCATTAATCAACGTCATAACATTAATTTCTATATTAATTTTAATTTTCACGAAAACTTTGACAGATCGACTAGCTAGTGCACGTTTAAACAGAAACGTCATACAAAATAAAAGAAAAGAGAATAGAGAGAAACATTTCGTTGCCGTATTCATTACATCTTGGATAAAGACAAAAAATAAACTACATGTTGTTAAATGTGCTAGGTGCAGTTGGGGACTAAATCGTAAAGCTTGTAAAACTCTATATAATGGAGTAATACAACCAAAGCTATTTTACGCGGCCTCTAGCTGGGATCATGTAACTAGTAAAAATTCAGTAGCAAGTAAATTACTCTCTCTTCAAAGACAGTTTTCCATTAGAATTTCAAAGCGCAGCAGAACTGTTTCTACTAATGCCTCTGATTCTAGCAGAGCTCCTTCCTTTGCCACTATGTATTGTAGAAAAGGTTCTAAACTACTACATCAGAACTACAAACATCAAGACTTGACAACAGTCTCTACTCCTATCTACGGCTGTTCATATGCTACCATATTGCAATTACCCTACTATCTCTGATCATCTCCCCGTAAACAAGATTATCCCCGAAGTACACTTGATGTCATCTGCTTCCTCCATGGGTAACAATGCAGACATTAATATCTACACAGATGGGTCCAGAAGCCCCATTTATGTCGGCTCATGTATCTGTATCTTCCTCCAAACTGACATATTTTGCGCAAAGTATGTTAGAATGTACAGATACCCCCCACATACCTCCATCTATCAAGCTGAAGACGATGCTGTCTACCAAGCTGTTCACCACTTCACTACCAAACAAAGCTCTGTCTATCATCATTTACAGTGATTCTCAGTCTGTCCTAAAAGCTCTATTAAATCACAATTGCAATAGCAATAAAATCACATATATCCAGCACCATATTAAAAATCTTGTTTATAAGATAACTTACATATTTATTCCTGGCTATAGTGGCATACCAGGAAATGAAAAAGCTGACTTTGAGGCTAAGTCAGCTGCAAAAGAAACTGACTTGGACTACACTCTCACGCAGCAGCCTTAAAAATTATATTTATGACTTTTTTTTCGTGAATACTCAGGATACATTATCTTCGTAATTAAAGTTTAGACTATTTACAAATATTATAATATTTTTGAGTCTATCTTAATCCTTTGTCTATATGCAAATAAGTAGAAAAACTCGTATCTACCACTAGAGGGCCAGAAGCAGTTTAAGAATGGATAAGGAAAACATGGTGAGAAGAATTCGTGGTTTTAATTAATGTAAAAAGTGTCAGATCCTACAGAAAAAGGCTGAAACTTGATCATTTTTAACATTGTGGACTTTTTACCTGTTTTTTACCTTTGTTTTTAAGAAGTATGGTCTTCAATAAAACCATGTTAACTGTTACTTCTGTGGTGATGTAAAAGGATTAAGATAGACAGAAAAATATTATAATTTTTGTAAATAGTCTAAACTTCAATAACGTATATTTATGACCACGCTGTGCGAAAGTGGAATCAACAATAGTTAAGCAGTAAAACTGGTAGAATAAAAAGACTTTATTTTCCTAGTGTTGAATGCAAGTTCTCATCACCACTTAGAGATTTAACGTTTGCTACTGCTCAACAATTTACTGAGAATGATAATTTTAGAAGCTACCTGGTTAAGTATAACCGGGTAGAAACTGCCTCTTGCTTTTGCTCTGCAGAAAACCTAGACATCGTCGACCATATGATCTATCATTGTCCAATTTATGATAAAGATAGACTTATTCTAAAATTAAAAATCCTTACGCTCAATTTTAGGTGGCCATGTCCACTAAATAAGTTTGTTTAGAAGCCATTGTTTGATGCTTTTTACAATTATGTTCAAAAATATGGAAGAAAAGACTATTTATAATTTATAATTATACATTTTAATTTTCACTAAAAGCCGAATAATAATTTTATGTTTACTTTGTATCATGTATTTTGCTTTATGTATTCTTAGTGTTATACACCAATAGGAGTGGTGTGCTTATTCTAATATAAAAAAGAGAGAGAAACACACTCACGGCCTTTCTCCCATGGTAGAGCGTGAGTCTGCTAGCTTTATTATTCTAACACGTCACACGAGATGGCGCTAGTATAACGAGAGTATTTAATAGAAACCGCCAAATTGAGGCCAAATTCAAAACTCAACGAGATCAAAAAATAAAAATAAGAATATTACATAAGACGAGATCTATTACCCCCTACCCGTAAGTAAGAAATCGAAGAAATCCTTGACCCCCACCAACCCCAAAATACCTTACGTAATTTATGGACAGCCCCTAAACTATGCCTTTGAAAGGTTAAATTTATAGAACAGTTTTTGATCTTGGGCCTGTAAAACATGCTGTAAAATGATTGTTAGCATCTCGCAGAATACCCTGTATAAGACACGATTGGTTTTGAAATTATGCGAAACGGTATTTACAGTGTTAGAAACCGAAAACAATCAATTCGCGCTCTGTAAAGAACATTAAACGCGAGTTAGCGAGCTTCACTTGGAGCAAAAGTGGCAAAATAAATAAAAGCAACGAACACTGATCGTGGATTTGTGTCTCGCCAATGTGCAGACCAAACGAGGGTTCTTTCTGCAGCAGATCGCCCGCGTTTCGCGTTGCCGTAAACAATTTAACAGAATGGTATCGAAATTTAACTGTTATTACTACTTATATATATCTGAAGTTATTTCGATCTGTTAAAATAAAAAGGTCAAATCTTCAAATGTATTTACTCACAGTACACAAAAGCTTTATTTTTAATATAAAACACTACCCAATTTTATAGAAAAACACAATAGTCAAAATTAACTTTACCTTCAGTTTAAATTCCAACGGCAAATCGGCAGGAGAAAGTCTGTAGATAGACGCAAAGTCGTCGTACAACTGGCAAAAAAAATAATACATCATAAAGATTTTCTTATCATATTAAGACCACCTGTGGCCAACTGGATAAAAATCACTAAACAAGGTGGGTTAACACCTGACCAATCAAAGGCAACGTGTAGTTTCCAGGAATTTCTTCACGTGATTAACCTTTGTGTTCAGTAGTTTTGTCCACTTGGCACAGGTAGGCCTACAGCACCGTATTTAAAGCAAATTCAAGTATTTTATGTTATATAATTTCAAACTTACCGATGACGTGAAATACGATAATGCCCAACAACACGAAAGTACTGCTGATAGAAAAAAAGGAGATCCAATATGAAAATAAAGCTTTAATTCTGGAATCACTTTTACAAATATGGTAATGTATAAAAGGATACAGCATATATGCATGAAGAAGGTATACATTAATGGCAGAAGATCTTTGAAATTCTCATTAATGTCTTTTAGAAAATGCCAAATTTCGACTTGCTTTTCGAAAAATCTTTGTAATTTATACTTTAAAAGTAAATCGTTTATCTTCATTTCTTCAAAATTTTCGGATAATTTAATAAACCTGTTGAGTAAAACTATACAAAAAATCGTAATCACCGCAACTACTGTTTCAATTTGTCCAAATATGTAAAAATTTGCAAATTCAAAATAAAAACTGCATACGAATGCTTCTGTCATGCTTCTGCCTTGTCTTCTTAATTCGTCCAATATTGTCATAGTTGTGATAAAGCTGCAACCTACAAAAGTTATAAGTAGCAAAAAAATGCAGCAAAATAGAAAAATTTCCATTCGTTGTACCAATTGATATTCTTGTTTGTAGCTGCTTTTCACAATATGAAGAGATAATTTTTTTCTTTTCAAAATACTATACTGTGCTGCTACGTAGGATGAAAGAATAACCAATATGACATTCCATAGAAATGTAAACTCTTTGAAAAATAAAAAAGCTCGCATACAGTAAATGTCGATATTTGGCAAACTAATCGTGTAACTTAGACACAAAAACCATAAAAATAATTCGACCAGATCAGAATATACTTTGAAATTTTTTTCAGAAATAAGAGCTTTTTCTTTTGCCATACATCGACACGGTTTCACCGTATCCAGTCCAAATACTTTCATAACATTGAAAAACGGGCGAAAATGGAACCCAAGGCATCTATACCGCTGATCAGTAGAATACATACTTCAAAAATCAGATAAATTCAATTTTAAATATGTAATAATAAATGAACTTCTTCCTTAAATATTACAAGAGTTGTTACGAATGTAGGTAAATGAAGTGGTTAGAATTGCCAAGTAACAGCCGAGTGGTGAAGACCACCACGCATTGCCAGTTGGTGGTGGGTTCGCACCTGACCAACGGCACGCGCTTTTTTTCCAGGAATTTTCACATGTCAAGCATCAACTAAAATGCCAGGTTTTCATAAAAATCCCTTCAAGGGTCATAGTTTGTTGCATGATTGCCAATGCGTTGTATTGCTTTATCCCATCATACCACTGTATACAAACTAAAATTATATGAACGAGACAACTGAATCTAGAACGAAGTTGAGTGCTTTCGTAACACAACTTGTATTAATTTAAGTGGAAGATCTGACGTCAATGTTGAAAATGACATCTCGTGATTTAAGTATCATTGGCAAACATTTGACCATTTATATAATATAATTTAAACGTTTTATGTCGCATTGGAATTTTGCCACTGGAATGCGCATTTGGAATGTCGCATTGGAAAACATTTTCCAATGCGACAGTGGACAATAATAAATGATTAAATTGTATTATACAAATATGTAATATAACTTATTCCATAATATGATTTCATTTGTTTATTATATTTTACAAAGTTATTATAAATATAGAATAATAAAATTAAATTATATAACATTAAAAATCATTCATTTAGCTGTAATTTGACTCGAGACACTACTTAAATGCTCAAATCAAAATATGGATAGCTTAAACCAAATATGCCGATAAATAGATACAAAATTTGGTGCGGACCGGAAATGACGTGATTGTTTTAACAATAAAAAATGATTGAAAATTGCAGCCCGGAATTGTGAGGATTTCACAAAAAGTAATTGCTATTATATTTTATCATTTATTTATTAGTGAACGAGAAAGTTTACCTACTTTGACTATTAAAGAAAGATCACAACTGCTGTTGCTTGACTTTTACAGCAATCCTGCATCATTTGGTTTAAACTAAAAACTTGAATTGGCTACAACAACAGTGGTTTGTATGGATCCAACTTATTATCTTCATCACTGTTATCACTCTTTGACTTTTATAAAGAAAAACGATTTTTATTCCATACTTTAATGAAGTGATTATCATTATTTTTTGTCATACCAAATTACCACATATGAAATCATTATACACTTCAACGGTCTTGTTTAAATATTCTATGAAATAACTAGATATGTTCTTAAATAGCAGATAACAGACTTTAACGGTAACATATATGTAAAGTCACTATGTTTACTAAATTATGTAAAGTCACTAAAGTTTTCCTATTCAGAGTACTTTATCTCTTTAACTAGTATTTAAATTGACAGCCAAATTCCTGTACGAATCATTCGACAAATGCAGAAAAAGTTTGTAAAAAGAAAAAAAAAACAATTTAGTTCAAAAACTTTCGAAAGGGGGCAATTTCCATGTATTATTTGGAAATATCGGAACTTTGGAATACTTAAAGGATAGTATTATACTGAACGTGCGAATCATCACTGAAGATTAATTGCAGTCAGATGAAAATCTCAGACCATCACGAAATTTTAGATTATAGCACTTGGTCACACGTTGAGCGATATTCTATTAATCAGTAAGCACTCGTCCAAAAATTCCACCAGGGAAACAATACATGAGATTTCGTAGTGTTTAAAAAAATTACATGATCTTGTAGAGTTTTCAGAAAAGCCATCTAACGGAAAGATTAAAACTCTTTTTTTCTTTGCCAAATTAATTCTGCATTTTATGCATTGTCTGTATATAGATTCTGGTGTAAATCCAGTTATAAGTAATTTTGATAAGAAAATTTTAACTATGGCCACTTCTGTAAATGTAAAATAATTTGATTTTCTGGGCATCAAAATAAGTCGTTTTATGGACATCATCGGTTCAGCCAAATCCACAATGAAGGCAAATGGATTGTTGAAATCGATCGACATAGTTGAAGCACACCATTTTTAGAAAAGTTCTTGAAATTCTTTGATCGCTCAGATTCAATTATGGGTTTCCCATATTGGTAGTTATTACTTTAATGGAAAATAGCTAGCTTTATAACAAGTTCAACTCACTTTTCTCAAAGATATTAAGTACAATGTTATTAAGATCACTTATTGTAATTATCATTGTAATTATATACTATTAACCTATTTATTTATTTATTTATTTTTTAAAATTGTTATTATTATTGAATGTTTCAGTGCGTGGATTATAATATGACTTCTTGTAATATGTACAATAGGACAAAAATCATTGAAAGGAAATCGTTAATACCACAGAGAATATCTTTTGATATGGAATACGTAAGTATAAGTGAATCTAACGTATAATTGTTCTTTTCTTTTATAATTAAAGATGAGGTAACATTGTGTATATATCAATATAATGTAATATTTCAAATACAATATAAATTCGTATGTTTGTTTAAAATTCAATTTAGTTTGAAAAATCTGTATCTTAATAAACATGATGTTTTTAATGATATTACACTGATCTTCGATTTTCGTGCATAAAGCATCAATATCTTTTACCACTTTTTGTATTGTAAATTCTGGCTTTCTTCTATTTTTAGCTGACAACCAAAAATTTTTAGCTATTCTTTAGTGGTACTTTTCATCAATTTTGACTTCTTTAACAGGAAAGTAGTTATTTCCGCGAAAATTATTGCTCGGCAGTTTTTTTAATGTTAGATTCGCATTTGAGTGAAAATAATTATTTAATATAAAAAATAAAATTCTTAGAAGATTTTTTGTGCCATTAAGGATTAAAGAATAAAACTGAAGGAGTTAAGGAAACAGTTTTCGTTCATATTAACAACCCGTCTTTAACAATGGTTGAAAGTGAACAATATTATCACTTCTTATGAAGGAGCTTAAGTCAGAAATAGAGGTGTCGAATATAACATGTTTATTTTAAATGAAATTTTTCAATTAACGCTTTTAAGAAAACGGAATAACTGTATGCAGTTTTGTAGATTTAGAAAAAGCTTTCCGTTTAATAGACCATAATATATTATAGTTAAAATTAGAAGGTATATACTCCTTTCAACAAAGTTTATCAATCTACTAAAAACTTTGGTAATACTCATTATTTGATAAAAGAGTCTTCTTTTGGTACAGATTTTGTTTCATCTAACAAATGATTATTTCAAGGAGAACCCTTAAGCCCATTTCTTTTAGCCTTTCTTCTAAATGATCTTCCAAACTCTTTACAAAAACAAACTTCTGCAATTTCGATTTTACCCAATGAAAATATAAACTGTCTTCTTTATGCAGAGGATGATCTATGATCTGTCAATGGCAAATTCAGTCATGGCTCTCCAGGCGAGACTACATTTACTTCAAAAATACTGTAATAATAACTATTCAACAGTTAATTTGGAATTTTAAATATTTGGGAATTTATTTTACTTTTAATGGTTCTTTTTTTTTATTTGGAAAAAGTGATAATTGAAGACAAGATAAAAATCAAATCTCTTTTTAGATTACTTTTCAAAATGAAAGAATCGTCGCTCAACACCTGTTTTAGATTATTTGATGTGTTAATAAGATCGAGTATTTTATACGCATTTTCAATATGGGGAAAATTGACAGTTGATAAAGTGAGAAAAAAATACAATTATTCTTTTTCAAGCAAATTTTTCATCTAAATGGTTCTGTGCCCATGGCCGCGTTAAAAACGGATCTAGGTATACAACTTCTCGCTGTAAATTTATCACTGAATTTACTTCGGTTTTGGAGGAAAATTACTGTTATACCAAAAAATGACTACAGACAATTGATATATACAAAACCTCTTATCATCCAACAAAACATTGTCAAAGAAAATGACATCCACTTCTAGAATTTGCAGAATAATCTTGGATTATCGTTTGAGAGTTGTCTGCTTTATTCTGATGATAGAGCTGTTTTAAGAGACTGCAAACAAAGACTAAGAGATATATACTGGCAATAAGATGTTTTCTATTTGCAAGAGAATGATTTTACTGTAAAATTTACATGTAATTTTCACTCTATTCCTTGGAATCCCTCGTTTTATTTATTGTCTAATATAAATTATAGATTCAAATCATTATTCATTCACCTTCGTCTAAATAAATATACAATAACGGTAAATGGCAGAAGAATTAAAATATCGAATAATGCCGAATGTTCGTTTTGTAAAATGATCGCGGCACAGATGGTAAATCATTGTTCACGAATTGAGAATCTCTTTGGCAAGTAAGATTAGCTAATTTAGGGATTAATTACAATTGTACTAATTAACTAGAAGAATCTTCAAGTACGACCACGTTATGTAAACTGTACAACTTCATTATATACTCACTAAAAATTTTGTAATAACATTTTAATTTACTACCTTGTAAAAACAATTTGATAAATCAATAATCTATTATCATTCTTATTATTTTTATTACTTCAATATAAATAGTTTTTATTTCATTAATGTTTGACAGAATACAATTAGTAGCAGATAGCTCATTCTCAGGCAGTGACAAAGATTATTAACCAATTTATTAATACACAGAAAGAAAAATTAATATTATAAATGCAAAGTAATCTCACACATAGAACATAACAAAACGCCTTCTGTTGACAGTTTAGTTCCTAGAAATTTTAAATATTCGAGTGGCTTTATATTGAAAACATTTCTAATTCAACCAGTAATAATCCGCTTTAGAAAAATTTTTTTACATGTGTAGTTCATCCAAAGCGTTTTTTAGATATTTGTATTTTCAGAAAAATATTTCCTATAACAAAGAAAAAGAACTACTAAACATTTATAGCGAATTTTAATTTATAAACTTAAACAATAATATTTAAAATTAAATAAAAATAATGACTTGTTTTCTAGGAAAATAAGATAGACAAGAAGAAGGAAACATTTCTTCGGAGATATGTTGACCTATTAGCAGATGTACTACATTTCAAGTATGTTTTCTTTCATACAGTATAGGTAAATCTTATTAGAAGTGTCAAATATACTCTGATTGTTTCCATTTAGGTTGGAAATACCGAAATATCTCACAGACGAGGTAATAAATCTATATCCAGCAGTTATATTGTCTTAATATGTATTTTAATAATTTAATTTTATTCGTTAGCCAGACATCGGCATTTTTGGTGGTAATATCAGAGAAACTTATATGTCTTATTCTTCTTCCGTAACTCACATTCCAACTACATTTGCAATACGTGCTGCAAGACCTTTAGATAAAGCCTTTATCTTGGTAAAACCCTTCGATGTAATGGTAATGTTTCAAAAATTATTTTCTCTATGTACTAAAGAACATATTTTTCACTATACAATCGAAATTTACACGGGGAAAGTAATATTAAATATTTAAAAACGTATTAGATTCATAATTGGTAGTATAAATCAATGCAACACTTGAGTAATCTGCCAAGGGAAATATGCTTTAATGGAAACTATTTATAATTTTTTTAACACATAAATATGAAAATATTTTCTTTTAACAATATAGGTATTAGAAGGTGAGTAGAAAAACCATGCGGCAGGAAGGTTGACGAAAACACAAACTCGGACCCAACTACAAGGGTTCAATGGTGTCATGTATTTGGCCACTGGTGGGCGATTACAAATCCGAATATATATGGAATGTAAAATATGAAATATATCGAAATAAAACGTACTTTTAATGAGATGTGTGAAAAAAATCAAAAGTTTCAATTTCTCAACCAAAGCAAAGATGCCTACGATTTAGCTCTTTACAATTTCAAAACTTTATAAAATAATATACTCTAGGACCTCTCAACAACGGCCACTCAAAGGGACATGGAAATTTTGTATAACTTTGTGTTTGTTTGAAGAATATTTTATATACAAAAACATATTCCGGAACAAAATGCTGCAATTTCTAAATGATCTTTATTGCATGTTTCGCTGTATTATAAAAACATTAATACAGTCGAGTCCGCATACTTCGACACCCGGATAACTCAAAACAATCGGTTAAGTAGTCAGTTTTCTGTGGTCCCGGCCGACTTACATACGCTTTAATGTTAAAAAACTCCGGTTTACTCGACACCGTTAAACTCGTCACCAACGGATAAGTCGACATACTTTGGCTGTCCCACACTCCGATAAGTCGTCACTCCTCCTGAAAAAATAAATTCTCTGCACGTGTGGTGCGAACTCATTTTTTTTCAGGAGAGTGAGTCGATTTATTTATTAATATATAATTAATATATTTAGTGATATAATAATATATTAATATTATTATATTAATATATATATATATTAATAAAATTGCCTTAACATTTTATGTATTTTTATGTATAAAATAATAACAGATAAACGAAAAGGAATATACAATTTACATCAACGTCACACCAGAATCCAATTTTGCATTTTCTCACGCTAGAGGCATTAAGAATCCTCAGACGTTACTTGCCAACAATTGGCAAATGCAATGATGATGTTTTAAAGGCGTTCGTGATCATTGAAAAAGAAAGTCGTGACAGTTAAGTGCTCAAAACAAACAACACTAAACGAATTTTTCAGTTTTTCATCTACAGAGTAATTGTAAATGGAGGACACAATGTATTGTAAGCCTATACTACTGTATAACGCACTACTGTATTTTATTAATTGTCGTTTTGTGGGTTTTATTCCAACTTCGCTGTCGACTTATGCGGAGTCGACTGTATTTTAAAAAATACAAAATAATAATGAAAATTTTGTATTTCAGATTTGGATTTGTATTCCTTCTTCTTTCTTTATTATTTTGTTAACTTCGTATGGAATAATAAAAAAAGAGACTGAGTATAGAAACAAGGAGATGCCGAAATTTTCCACTTTATTTTGGATTATATTAAGAAACTTTCTTCGACAAGGTGGGTATTATTATTTTGTGCATGATGTCTACTTTAATAAACCGAGTATTGCACGAAAATAACGTGTACAAGTAGAGTAGGAAAATAATTTTTAGTCAGTAATGAATTATAATATCATGATTTTTAGAAATAGGTGATGATAACTAGTGTGGAAAGTATGTTTACATCTGTTCGTTTAAACGTTTTTGTTTAGTTTCGTTAAGTTTTAGGAGAAATTTACAAAAACCTTGGCTTGTATTTACGAACGAAAAGATTATTTTAGCAAATTTGACATTCTAACAGTTATTCTTGCGCAATTGCCGCAATTGTTTACATATGACACTTAGGAAAATATTGTGTACTTATTTATAAAGAAATCAATAATTTCCAAAATTAAAACGTATTTATTTCTCTCGTAAGTACTTAACTGTTATTTTCGTTTATTGTTATTTTTATTTTCCAGATACAGATGTAGATCGCTATTTTCTCATGACGTTTCGTATCCTGATTGGCTGTTGGATTCTGATTGCATTTGTCCTAACATCGGCATACGTCGGCACTTTGCCATCGTTCATGGCTAATCCTGGAACAGAAACCATTCCTCAGACATTTCAGGAATTGGCTCAATCAGTGAAGGAAGGACGATACAATATCACTCTCTTCAGTAATGGTCTTGAACGCTATTACTTTCTTGGACTTTACTTGGACGTACGTATCATTTTATTAAAAATAATTTTAGTTATAAATTTAAAATACAAAACTCTTCAAAAGAATCGTTTAGAAAGATATTGGGTGTCAATTTAGTATTCAAATTTACGAAAAAAAAATGATTGTACAATTTCATAAATTACACGATTTATCAATTGTCGATATTGCAAAGCTGGAAACACGACAACACCATTTCTGAATTCATAAAAAAACTTTTCAAATGTTCGTTTTCTCCGAAATTGTTATTCACGTTAATAAAGATTAATGAAAGTGAGATTATCTTTATCATTCTTCTAGTAAACAAACTTAATTCCTCGCTGTAAATGAAAAGAATGAAGTCGACATAATCAAAATAATCTCCTAGTTTATTAGCACGTGCCATTACAGTTTACAAAATCAAATAACAATTTATAATTTCTCGAAAATTCAGATAAATATTAAAAAAGATTTAGGTGGTTAAATGAAGGAAAATTGATCGTGAGTGTATATACTATTTATTTTGTATTATTAATAAAACAAATAACTGAGATATTTCTGCATAATGTCATTAAACATCGTAGATAAATGGCCAGCCAGACATAAAATTGTATCCCTTGATTTAACTTGAAACTCATAACATTGTTATTATTTATGTATTTATTACAGTATCCGGCGTAAATATTCTAGCTGAATCTCCATCATTCAAAAACATTGTTGCTTTGAATGCCTTATACATTTAACTCACAACTGAAATGATTATAATACATTGAAAATAATTGTAATTAAATATATTTATATATAAGTTCTAAAACATTATAAATTTGCAAATTCAAGAAAAAACAATTCGACTTCAGGAAGAAAATTCAAAATGATGTCATCAAAATTTTTTTTGAAAAGTTGAAATTGTTCAAGGATATCACGAAGCCTTTGAAAATCCGATTGAAAATGTACTTAATGGAACTCATGCCGTGCTAGCATCAAGACAGAAAATTGAATTGAGCATGACAAAACGGAAAAAACACGAGATCTTCATCTCAAAAGACATACTTCTTTCGCAATTCCTGTTCGTACAAATGAATTTAGTCAAAGTGAATTATGGTGCTGAAATCGCTAAAACGTAAGTATGAGAAATGTATTTCTATCACTTACAATTTATCAATGGATAATGCCACTGAACATTAGTAGTTTCGGTCTTTCTGTGGAAAAAATCGACTACAGATCAACATTAGATACGTGATTTTACCTAAACCAAATAGTATACTTTTTTATAATGTTAGCGCGTTAGTTTAATATATTTGGTAATATGTAGAATTTATTTATTTTTTCTCGCTAGGTGACAGAATAACTTTTCCGTTGCGTTAATTGTTTATAGAGTGCAATAACTAAAGATAATCATAAATTACCACCACGGGATACCACGGAGTTCCCTATAGCAATTACTATAGTTCCCTATACAGAGTTCCCTATTAGCAATTAGCTAATAGCAATTACTATAGTTCCCAATTAATATAGTTCCCAAATCCCTATAGCAATTACTATAGTTCCCAATTACGGAGTTCCCTATAGCAATTACTGTACTGTACACGTTCTCCGTGGTATTGCAAAACCAGAACGTGTACAGTACAGTACATACTTTTCTCTTTTTTGACTCGCATCCATAGTGGAAATTAGGTGGAATTATTTTTCATACATCTGGTGGCCAGGTTCAGAGTAATGGTGTCCAAGTGAAATATCATGTTCTCGACGTATCTAAAACAGATCACCTGGGTTCGAATCTAATTTTTAAAATTTTCTTTTTGCTGCCATTTTAGTTTCTCATCTCTATTTTTATATCAATTAAAACATTTTTTACAGAAGCTAATTGATTATTGATAATGCTAATTGTGAGATCCTGGGGATGTAAGAGGGAGTCGTACCTCCCTTTCCAGCGACTCACTTGTCAAGGAAGGCTGTTACGTCGACGGCGCGTTACGCGTCACGCGAGTGGAGGAGGAGAAAGGATGGGGTCGACGATAAGGCGAAGCCGACAGTCAAGAAAGACACTATTTTATAACAAAACAAGATTTATTAAAATCGAAACGAACAAAACTACACTTCTACCTTCATATACAAAAGGGGGAGAGAGAGAGTTTACAAATATTTGTTCATACCTCTATAAATTCCGTAATAGACGGAGTCTGGTGAATGGAGTCGTAGACTGGCACTTAAAACTTAGTAACTTTTTTGGTCCGGTCGATGGCACAGTGTACGTCGTACTGGAGAGACGATCGGAGAGCTCTTTAGGGAGGAAGGAAGCTTCTTTTATAGGTTTTTGATGAGAAAACCAGTCACGTGATCGACAACGGATTGCAATTAGGGCGATAGGTGTTCCCGGGATTCAAAACAAACGACGAGCTCGGACGCTAACTGTAAATTATCGTGCAAGTTGATCTACCGGCTGCGAGGGAATAATGTTTTATTGACAGATAGGGGGACGATAGTTGCCAGTGAAGGGTCAACATTTTTTTTGGTGGCATTTTGTTGATTAAGCAGTTGTATATCAGGAGTGAAATAATTCAGAAATTTAGGTTTTTAACTTCCAGATTTCACATAATTAAACATATCTATAAATTAAAGTTTAAATTTTATTAAATAGAATAATACAGATATCAGAAACTATCTGAGTAAAGATAGTTTTCTGAAACGAACGTATTTTTTCACAGCAGGTGGATATGTACTTAAACTTTACATAATTAATCGGGCACCCAATAATTTAGAATTCCTGGGTAATCTAGCATCTTTCGAAAAATTGTCAATTATCCGGAATTAACTACTATAATCTGGCATGCTACTATCTCTGGCATGTGTAGGTGTTTTATATCATATGTGCACAATACATGTTACATGTCTTAAAAATATAGTGCAAAAGAATTATCGTTAAAGTTGATTTTATGCGATATTTTTTTTAACTTTTTATAGTTATTTCCAATTAATCATAACAGATTAGGTTTGAACTGTATAATTTCAGACTGATTACAAAGCGTGCAGCAGCGAGCACAGGTACTAAACGTAAAAATATCTGAATCATTTAGATTGTTTAACACATGTCAAATCTTTGGAAAATACAAAAACGTACGGTAATCTTGCATCTCGCCAGGCCAGTCCTAAAGAATAGTTGGGAATTGTTTCCTAACAGGACTTTTTTTATCGAAAAATGCCTGTTATTTAGTTGCTACACACGTAGAAACCTTTCTAAACTCCATTCAGCCAATCTATTAGTTTTGGGCAACACATACAAAGTAGTAATGTGGTCACAAATATGCTGGATTAACGAACATTTACTGCATTTGATACCATACACGATGTACTATCCATAATTATATATTTTTTATATCTGTTCATTTCTGTCAACGTTTTTCATAAATTATTTCTTTGTTGAACGTTTAGAATCACATCATAAAAATGGTGCAATGCAAAAGTTTTTATTTTATATCTTATAAAAATGATGCAATTGTTTATGGTGTTATTTTGTTTTGATGTAGAAGACAATTGGACATGAGTCTTCAATTGCGACTAAGTTTTGTACTGATTGCATATTGTACTTATTCGAACAAAAAAAATAAATCAATATTATGACCATACAAATAATTTTGGGTCTTTTCGGAATTATCCTTTTTAATTGTCCAATCAGAGACAGATGGTAACAACTTAAAACCGACAAATGACATTAAAAAGGATAATTCTGAAGAGACCCAAAATTATTTGTATGGTCATAATATTGATTTAATTTAATCAACAAAATTAATCCTTGAAACTTTTTTAATAAAAAAATTTACTTGATAGTATTTCTAAACATTTTTCATACTATATTTACATATAGTATGAAATTTTTCATACTATATTTATATATAGTATGAAAAATGTAAGAAATTTTTGTTGAAAATGATAAATTATAGAATGTAAAGCTGATATTTTGCTTGAATTTCTGCAACGAGTTTTTATTCTTTACATCAAAAGTTATTTTTATGTTCTAAATATGATATCTTATTATAATAAAATATTGTTATAAATAAGTTTTGTAGATATAAAAATAGTACTGCGAAATTACAATTAATTTGATTTTTGTTAGTTTTCATGAGCATTTTTCATTTTTTAGAGCTTTTTAACACAAAAACTGCGTCATGATAAACTTTCGTTTTAACATATGTCAATTTAAAATTGAAACTTTTGTTTGTTAGAAAAGAACTTTTTAAGTGACAGATATATAATTTTCTAATATGTCTGCAAAAAATTGTTGTTTTTAGTCATAAGAGCTGAATTTTTGCAACTTTAGTGGAAAATATTTTATATGAACATTTTATTTTTTATGCTAATTCCAATTGTCATTTATTAATCAGAGCATATTCTCTCTTATCTTTCCATATCTAGTGTCGGCTTTTATCTGTCTTACTCTGTTTTCGAAATTAATTAATTAACAGGTACATGAACAGACAACAGTGGTAAATTTATAGGGTATACAATTTTTTTTTAATTTTAGCCTAACTTCATACAATTTCATTTTACTATTTATATCTACGAAGAATTCAATACTAGTAATATTAATTAACTATACGTTTAAGAATTCTGAAAAATTCCTGTTCTTTTATGAAAACGTTGTACTTACGACAATTAACGTCCAAACTGTATTTCCAAAACACACTAACTACTGATACTTTGAAACAACGTTTTTTTAAATAACAGTAATGTAAAGTATCCAGCTTTACCTAAACTTTGCCCGTGTCTATGACAACGAGGATGTAATTAATGTAAGGATTGATAAGGAATAATTTCATTTTTCATACGTTCGTGAGTTGGCAGAATACAAATTAAAAATCTTAACACGTTTATACAAATCAAAAACATTTGTGGTACTGCTGTAAGCTATAAATTAAATAAAAAAACTGTTATATACTCGTACTTAGATTCACAAACAGAAGATATATAAAACCGAAAGCTGAAATGAGTTATAACAGGAATGGTGAAATAGACATGCTTTTATGGCCTGACTTAAGTAAAAGAATATGGTTATACAGTAGAACATCGATTATCCGACTTAATTGGAGACTGAGGTTGGTCGGATAACTGAAAAGTATGGAAAAATACATCATTAGTATAGTGTATTAGGCCTGGTTTAAATACTAGCCTCTCTTTCATGGTCGAGCCAGTGCTGCCAGCTAAAACATGCAAAAATTTAACAAAAATAATATTAAAGTAGCCAAGACATAACCAAATATTGTAGCGCCACATCACTAGCGGACATTTGAATTTGCCGACTAGAACGCGGTCGGTTAACCGATAAGTCGGTAATCGGTGGTCGGATAATCGATGCTCTACTGTATATTCAAAATTTTGCAAAATATATCAATAAGCAATTGACATTTAATATATTGATAAGATGTTCAGAAAATCAGAATGTATTTCGTATAAGCGTTCTTTACACTAGCGAATCCCAACTGCGAATATGCATCCCCTCAAAATAGTTACTTTTGAAGTCTTTATTCAAAAGAACTTCTACCCTGTATACCTTCCGAAATTCCCCCTAGACTGATTGTTTATAGAAATGGCGAATTACATAAAAATTGCTAATGCAAGTACTATCTGCATTATGATCTGTGTAATAACTTATATTTATCATTGAAAGTAATTAATTTTATGACTACGGATAATAATCATGATAAAAAAACGCAAACATTTGTGGAAGATTTCATTAATGAAAATCGATTAACTGCCATCGAAAAATATGAGCACGTAATACCTACATACGGCGATTTCTCTTTTAAAAATCATTTATATAACCATTATTTAAAAATACTGTCATCCTAGGAAAAGCAGCCATCTTGAAAAATGTATGACAAGTAGAACCAATGACGACATTAATAGAAGTTAGCACAGACAAACAAAGTTAATTAAACTATTCGGCATACCAGCACTTGGAGAATTGAAATAGAAATATGTTTTCCAGCACAGCACAATTACACTAAGATAGAACTCTGCGATACTGAACGTGAATTAACTACAAATAATAGTAATGAAATTTATGCAATTTTCAGACATTAAAATCCTTTATATTTTCATACAGCTGTTCATTCTGAATGAAGTAACGATATATTCATAAAACCATAATTGCTCTTTACGTACATTATATTAAATTCGATTAATAATCATTATACATTAAAAATTAATTTTGATTTCATGTGAAGTATTTTGTATTACAATTAAAATTACATTTTTTCTAAAGAGAAATTTCAATGGTAGACAAATAATACATTAGATATGTTAAAAGCTGATGAGTCTATCTAAAACTATGTCTAACTGATAATTTTTTATGATCTCTCTTCATCATAGTTATCTCATACACGTTCATTCTTTCAGCACGGAAAGAACAATGAGAACCGTTTTCTCTACACCCATCAGGAATACAATTAGTTACAACGAGAGCAGATGATTGGTGAAAAACGTGTGTTCTAAAAACAACGAAAGGTGTTTTTCGACCACTCGGATGCGAACCCAGATCCATTAGTGTGAAATGTTGTTGCGTTTAAAGTGTCACCCTGCCTCGCATAGCGTTATCATGTCTCAATTCAGAATTTACTACAGAAGGAGAACTATTATGAATGAAATTTTTTAACTATTGTAGAAACGAATTTAATATCTATTCAATAAAACAATTGTAACATTAGATTCGATGTGATGATTTTTTAAACAGAAGTATTTTTTCACCAGATGGCGCTACACTTAAAACTTTTTACTGCCATCTAGCTTACATTTTGTGAAAATTATGCAATATTGAGTAATTTTCAAGTTTTGCTTTAGTTTTACATTTAGACATTACCGATTTGTGAAATTAAAATACATGTATCAGCTGTAAATTCGGCACTGCAGGGCGCGTTGTTTGGTAAAGTGGCTGTACTACAGTTGGATAATAATGACAATATAATAGTTTTTTTAATTCGTAATTTTATGTAGGTGTGATTTTAAAAACAAGAAGTAAATAAGCAAACAAATGATATATTCCGTTTCATAATGAACAAAATAAATGACCGGTTTGCTTATCTGCTTGTTTATTAAACTCACCCCCTGCTGTATTCACGCATGCACATTATTACTAAGAATGCACGTTATTGGTCGTTTAGACAAAAAATTATAATTAAAATATCCACCTATTAATATTCTTGAAAATATTAAAACATAAGATAATTAAAATTGCACAGTAATAAATTGAAAGTTCTTCGATTCGGTAAAAATAGACACGTGTTTTCTCTATGACACAACAAATAATAGTATGTTGTCATAGTAAAAATCGATTTGTTACATAGACTGTTATATTACACTAAAACATATTTTACTGTGTTCTACACAGCATGTAAGTATGTGAAATTATACGTATAATTTAAGCTAATTAATTATAGTAGTGTTGTATTAATGTTTATTTTTTCACTAATTATTGAACATTCCTACAAAATAGTTCTCATATAAATCAGAAATTAAAATTAAATAATTTTATAAAATTTGATGTGTGTTTTTGCTGATAACAAGAAAAAGTGCCTTCCAGGAAGATTTTTTTAAATCCAAAATTAATTTTATTTCGTTGATAGACAGATGAAAAAACGCCAGCACTAAAAAAGTATTCTTTAATTAATAGAGAATACAAATTTTAAATTTTAATTATTCAGACTTTAAATTACACAGAGTATTAAGTATTTCCATTATTTCAGACTAGTTTTGTTCTGCTATTTTCCGTTTTTATTATTTATTTATTTAATATAGCTGAATTTTGTAAACTCTTTACTAAATATTCATCACTTATTTTCACATTTAACCATTTATTGTGTTATATATTCACTCATTTGTTTACGTTTTATTTATAGTTCACTTTTTTCACTTATAATTCATAACAAATTACATTTTTTTTTTTTAACAAATGTTCCTCTCTCCTATAATCTTCATTATTATTTATTCTACATTTATAAGTTACTACATCGATATTACTATGTATTTTGTTACAAAACACTCATTCTGTTAAATATATAATTTTCTATCTTTTATTCTATATAATCTACATATAATCTATAGATTATATGTATGATACAGTAGAGAGTCGTTAATTGGAACCCCGGTAATCGGAATCGCCGGCAATCGGAACGATTTTCAGTCGGATTGTGTCGTGCTGAGTCGAACGTTTTTGATACTAGATTTACTTTTAAAGTATAATTTTCATGTTTTTATATTTTTCAATATATTTATTTTGTTTGTACAAAATGAAGAAATAATTTTTAATTATACGATAGCTTCGATTATTATTATAAAAATTTTCGTTAGGCGTAAAATCGACGAAAATTTAACACGAAGCGACACGCAACGGAGAAAAATTTGAACATCGGACAGGTTAATGTATTTTTTCGTACATAATCGGTAATCGGAACAAATCACTAATCGGAACAACCCCAGTCTCCAATTTATTCCGATTAACGACTCTCGACTGTATTTACTAATTCCAAGTATGTTAAACACAATTATTGGGAATGTAAAAATTTCATACTTTACGTTAAACTCCCAGATCTAAATTCAATTGTTTTAAATTGTGAGGACCGGAAGTCCCCCCTGTTCTCCCCCCTTAAATTTTAAGATTAAATAATTATCGAAGTTTAATTTATATTGTTTTATAGAATATTATATAATTTTTATCTATGATAAAACATACATTTGGTGAAAGGAAGACGTTTCCGTTCAGAACTTCCTTTGCAGATGTTAAAGGAACTTTCTCACGCACCAGTTCATCCCCCTCACCATTGTTAAACTTAATTATTACCAAGTGGTTACTTTAGAAAACCCTTTTGTTTTATATTATCGTATGGGGATTTAATTGTAATATTTGAAATTTGTTATGATTTAAGAAAATATAAAATTTATTAAATGAAACAATTGATTTTAGAAAAGAGAGGATTTCACCCCCTCTCCCTTTCATAACAAAGGAAATAGAAATCCGTTTTAAGATCTTTATCATTAACAAAAACGGGTTGACATCAATTGTCTTACCCCTTGATTTACCCCCATTATGATGTAATATTGAAAGATTCTGATTGGATAAGGCAATAGAATATTATAGAAAGTCACGCCGAAATAGGGGAGTTCCTTAGAAGTTCTCTTTGTAAACACATCGAGAAAAGGAGTCTTCTATAGAAATAGGGGTTCCCTAGATTTTCTCGTAGTAAGAACCATAGAAAAAAGGGGTCTCCAATAAATAGTCGGGAGACCGCTAAAAGCTTTCGATGATAAAGCAAGTAAGGGTTGATTTTCCAATATAGAGATAGGAGCTCAGGCATAAAATGAAAGATAAAGGCTTAATATTATGTGCCAAATAGAAATCATCTAGATTCCTCATTAATAAGGTATTATGATCCTGGAATATTGTTGTAAACTCTCTCGTGTGATAGGATATAGATTTAAGATAGACTAAGATCAAATTGAAATATTGTTATAATATCCTTGTATTCATTATTATTTGTTTCAATATGATTGTTATTGTTAAAATTGAATTCATCTCGGACTCAAATGATAAGTAAGTTTTTCCAAAACTTACCCATCGTCCCTCCCCCTCGTTATTCCGCGAGGTTCTTAAAGCGCATTTACCCGCTATAAATTAAGGTAAATGGGTTTCAGGAAAAAGCGTCATTCAGGGGTTTTGCGACTTCTGATAGATAAATAAATAGTCTTTACGGAAGCCATCCTGTACTTCCGAGTAACTGTTAAGTAACAGGGTCCGTAAGTGGTGTAGAGAGTAATTTCCTACTTTCTGCACCCTGGCTAACCTCACAAAGTATTCATACTTTTCATTGTGCATGCAGTTCTATTTTTGTCTGTTTGGACTGGTAGTTGTCTACATTCAATAAATGAAAATTACATTTGCAATTAAAGTTTAGTATTTATTTCGTTATTTGTTTGTCTACTAAAATAAACCTCTCGAAGTCAGATAAGAAAAAGTAGTTTTATTTGTTTTTAATCTGAAAATAATTTTATTTACTTTTAGAATTTACAAAAATTATGAAAATTACATTGGTGAAAATAACTAGGCATTAGGATATCACTATTACTTATGCATTTCTAAAGCAAAGATGATGCATAACACTCAACGAGAACATTGGTAGGAGGTAATGCAGATACATTTCTTAAAATTCGATGGACATACAGGAGCATTAACCAACAACAGTATTACTCATATTGTAATATAGATGGGTGGCGACTTCTTTATGTGTTTTCAACTAAACCTATGGTCATATTAGCTGTTAATGGCAATCCTCGATTATTTTCGGACGGATTGTGTAACGAAGTCTCTTCATCACAGTTTACTATTTATATCTCTGTACAGCAAACATTGATTTCCAACTTCGTTGCACGTAGCAATGTGTGCTCGCTAATGTGCAGATAAGCTATCGGCTCTGTATTATATCACTGCACGTGAAATCTTTCATAGCCACTGATTTCACACTCATACGGGAGTTCTAAACTGGCACTGACGTTTGTACATGAAGTTGATACCTTATTATAATCTTTTATTATTACAAAAGTAATAATTACTTTTTAATACTCAGCAATTTCCACTTTTTATAACGTGGTGATTTCAACTTATGCAATATCAGCAAGAAAACAATGGAAAACAATCCTCATACTGGTACATCTAATATCCAATAAAACTTCTTAAGCTACAATTCGCTGTTTAGGTTCGACAACGCCACATATTTACAGAAAAGGGGGTCCCCATGGGGAGCCCAATTTCGGGCGACCTGTGTGAGTTGATTTTACGGCAGTTAGAGAGGGATGTCATTCCCAGGTTTACACACGATATTATTTTATATCGTAGGTATGTGGATGACGTGATGGTTATATGAAAGAACAAGCCGAACGTCCATGATTTTCTGCTCAGTGTTAATGACAACCCGTATGGGCTAACGCTTAAACTGGATCAACTATCGGGCACCGATGTGCACCTTTTAGACGTCACCATTCAACTCAGGGTAAACAGTATTGAAACGCGGGTGTATTACAAGCCCGCCTACCTACCTATGTACATACCTGCTGGGTCTGAAGACCCGTATCCATATAAGATTGCGGCGTTCAGGGCGTAGTTAAAAGGGCGTACACTCATAATTCTAAATGGGAGGACACGGTCACAGAGCTGGGACACATAGAAGACATAGCCGCTAGTCATGGATACAGACGTGGCCTCGTCCGTAGATTAGCGCGTAACTTCCGTAATACAAACACAGCACATCACGCCTCAGTGGCACGGGATAGGTCCAATTAGGGGCCGAGCCAGCGCACGGTGGTCCAGTACAACAGAGGTATGCATGACCTATACAAGGAAATAGCGCGGAAGAAGAGCACCAATTTGGCGTACTCAAGAATTTAATCGATCTATTCGCTACTCAGGAACGCCAAAGACAAGCCGGATTTTCTAAGAGCGCCAGGGGTATATAGTATCCCGATAAGAGATCACAGGTCCCAAAGGGACCTAATATACATCGGATCTACCAAGAGGTCCGTTCAAAGAAGGATTTCGGAACACAAGTATGACGTTGCCAAAAAAAGACACATCACCGCCCTGTCGACGTACGCCACGGACCCCGATATAAAGGCAGATTTTGATAAAACCAGCCTCATTAAAACATCATTCGACACGGATCGCATCAGGGCCTTGGAGACCCTTGAGATTTACAAGGCGTCAAAATCGGGGAAAGTGTATTAATTTCAAGGATGGCAACGTTTTATCATATGCGTGGCGATATGTCTCTGAAGTGCACCCGCAATGGTAGCATCTCAGAGTAGTGTAGTATTCCTGTACGGATGGACAGAGTCATTTTTATGATGGTATCATGGAGATTAAATGCATGTTGGTTCGTTCTCAATTATTGCACGCGGGAGAGGTTCGATCGTTTGAATTTTGAAAGAATTCTATTTGCGTTGCATTCTATTTCAAAACCGTCAAGAAAACCTGACGAAGATCTCGGAGGGGATCGAAAACGTTAGTTAATTGGTTGTTAATTTTCGTATTAAGTACCAGAAATTTAAAAGGCTTAAGAAGTTATATTGGAAGAAAACAATGTTATGATTCACTCATTCAGTGGACTCAGCTGGACATTACTCTCTTGATAACATGTTACTTTCATAATCTACATTAAAACCATAACTTTTCTAAACGAAAAACGATTATCTTGATCTACTCTAATAAATGAAGATAAGAATAGATTAACACGGCAATCTTCCATAGTGCTCTCCCCTGAACGACAGGCAAACAAAGCAGGGCACTAAACGTTCTAAATAAACACTCAGTTTTTTTTTATAATTACTTATTGTACAGGTATTTTTTTCAGGTACTAGATATTTGTTATCTAATAAATGTCCAGTCTATAGAACAAGACATTGAAAATGCAACACTACTATTAAATTGTTTCTATTGTGGGATAGAAATGTATTAATTTAAAAAGCAATGACCATTACAGATATATTTAATTTTAATTTCATTCCAGAACGATCAAATTGAACACTGTGCGTACGGAACTTGTTAATGATTGCTCCATGATCTTTACTTTTACAAAGTAGAAAACACTATTTCAAAACGCAAAACTGAAATTAAAATGTTGCAGAAGATTAACCCCCGGTTACATGAACTAAAAATTCGATACGAAACACAATACGCACGCGCAACTCATACGCGGGTGCTGCTTGGCTAGCATAATCACTCCACAACCTATTATTACACTTAGCCCGACCAGGTGATTGTAGTATTAATAATGACAGTAAATCCAATAAATTATATTAAAACACCTGAAATTTATTACAGCGCCTAATATTGTATTTTCATTATTCATAATGCCTGTATTAATCTCTCAGACCATAGCATAGTCTATTATATTTGTTCTTGTTTACATTATTTGATGATATTGTTCAACTTTGGTAATATAGTCTTTAAAACGTTCTAACACAATATCATTTGTTATTTAAAAAATTCAGCATTACTAATTTTCTTTAATTTCAATGTAGATGAATTTGTAATATGATTCTTCAATTGGAGCTGAGTTTTATACTGATTACTTACGGCACTCTAGACTATCTTCAACTTTTTGTCGATAGTAAGTACTTTTATACATGTTTTTATAATATAGAATTAAAATTTGTTTTTAAATATTATAATTAAAATAAATGTTTTTGATTCTTCCTGTCCTGTGGATATTAACTGAAGGTATCTCGTGGGATCCTCCATGTCTATAGTTGTGGTAAGAGAGAGATCCACATATTCGGGATAAACCAGCCATGAAACATTGTTATAATTGTTTGCCTGACTCGATTTCGAATCCTCAAAGTAATTTGTTGATTTGTTTAGATATGGCAACACAACACTTGGTGTCTCTGCCTACAGGTGATGCCTACCTTCTATTCATGCGTTACAGACATGGAAAACCCGAAAAACTCCACGTGGTCAGTCCGTCCTGACAAGGCGCGATCCCACGACAGAATTCCCAATGTTCAGAAAACGGAACCTCTTGACCATTGGTGCGCCCGTCAGAGTAACAGTCTGGCACTTTAATGGTCATTTTGCTACTCAGACGTCAACTTATAATGCTTATTAATTTCAGTCATTATACAGGACAAAAACAAATGAAATTTTTATAATGAATTCAGTGAGCGATCAGTGTGAAATTTGCATTCGAATCATTCTTGGTTTGAAGACACAATGTTATAGACACCATTGATCACCGAAGAATTGTTATGAGTTGAAGCCCCACAAACAGGTTGCCACGTGAAATTTTCCTGATTTTCTCATGTCTAACAACTAAATAGGGCATGGTTCTCCCTAGAAAGTTTTCTCTCTGCAGTCATTGTCCCTTTCTCAGATCGAGCAGATATAGCATTGACTCATACCATCAATATAACCCACTCCTACTTTTTATTCTGTTCTTTCAGTATATGAAATATTATTATACAGTTATGATAATTCATATTAATAATTTGATTGTTTACACACTATAAATTTTAGTTAACGGCTTAAGGGGTTAATTAAATCTTGATGATCTTTAAACACATTCGATGACCTGTTGTTTTGTCAGAAATTCACCTCTGACAGAGTGGATATAATTACTGAACAATAGCAGTTGGATGTGGGGTTTGCACCTAAGATTCTCGTGCAACGTGAAATTTTACCGATTTGCGGAGAAAATAAAGCTCATTTATTAAGGTTAATAATAAGTACTAACACTTTAATAGAGGTCCAGTTTCTTATAGGGAGTTCTCATAGGAGTAATAAGCTTGGCAGATCACCCACATGATGCGTTGCCATATTCAATCAAATAAAATAAACCAAACAGTTAATAAGGGGCTATAGAAACGTGTTCAATGACCTGTGATACCATGAAATTTTTCTGTATAAAAACATTTGCTTGTTGAAGGTAAAATTTTATAATGAACTTTCGAAATTCCAAACATTTGCTTTACGGATGCATTTGGAACTTGTTTACAAAATGTATATATCGATTGTCTATTTTACAAGATCGTTCTAATTATTTTTAATTTAGGATCTACATTCTAAACATGATATACAGAAATAATTACAAAAATGTATTTAATGTGAGTAAATTTCAGATACTCTTACGAGTAAATTCATTCAGAAAGAATATGTTGTACAAGTGGTGAAAGAGAGTGCATTTAATCCATGTGAAGTCAGCTTCTTCTACGATTCTGGCGACCGTCATTTTGTATTTGGGGAAATTCTTTACAATTTTGTGATTGAAGTAGAAAAAAATTATATTAAAATTGTAAGTAATTAATATTTTACATTATATTTAGATTATTATAGTTTATTTAAATTTTAAATTTTTATTGTATAACTTATTAAATTTTACAAAATGTTGACCGAGTTTTATTTTCACAACTGAAATGTTGAATTATTTCATGTTTGAAAACTGATTAAAAAAAACAAAATTATTATAGTTTCACTGTTTGTAGTAAATCAGATTTTAACATTATTTTTCAATTTTGCCCCAACAGGACCTTCATTATACACAACATTGGTCTGGCGAAGTCGACAATTGGGGCAACTAGTACGATATATCTGAGATTTTTCACCAATCAAATGTTTTTGGGTGACTCTCACGGTCCCTAGTTTCTCTAAAGCAGTAGGCTGTCTTAATACATTATCACAGCCATCACTAAAAAGTCTAGCAATGAGAGTTGCGCAGTTTCGTAACTTTCCCGGCTGTTATGAGATTTTATTATAAAAAACTTGTATATTATTAAGCACAGAATAAAATAGTGTGTGGCGCCATCTGTAATCAGATTTACTTATGAAAAGTTTAATATTTTTAATTACTACAAAATAGCAAAAAGCTTAATTTTTAGTGAAGCAGTCAATTTTATAAGAGAATATAAATGTAAGGAACAAATAAAATCTGCATTAAATTTTATCCCTTTTGAGATACAAGAACCTCTGTCTCTCCACTTTTTTGACCTTTCACTAACAAAATTTAATATCATCAATGTACTTTCATATATAAGCCACCAAACCTAATTTTTTTGTTCGAATCTTTATTCTGTTCTCAGATATAAGTGAAATAGACAACACACACCTACGGAAATTTTCTGTTGTTTTTTTGACATGTTTGAGCTCAGGGGTCTCAAAACGTAAAGATTTGCAAAACACTCGGATGGTCAAATTTGAAACGGTTTTTTATATTTTCCTTTGTACATCCCAGCTGTATACATAACAGCTAGGATAGTAAAACGTTACACTGAATATGCAGATTTGTTTTATTTTTTCATAAAATATGACACTATTATACACCAATGTATAAAATTTCAAGTTATATTTTTGTTATTGGAAGCTTAAAAAAACTATTTCCAGTAGTGTGAGTAATTATGAATAGTTTCAAGTGATCAGTGAGGTATGCTAAAAAATGACTACCTTCTCATTTGTAGTTTTTGCATTGCATAAGTATTTTATTTTTAAAAATTTCTTCTTCTGGTAATTTTTTGATAGAATAGAGCAACAATAATTATGATGATTACTTTCTGTACCCGCATCTTTCAAGTTTTTTTCTTTAAATGTTTTTATAAGAACAAGTATCCTGTTCAGGTGACAAAAAATACTTTAGTACCATATTTCCACTAGCATCTCTGCACCCATTCAGCATGAATTTATTGAAATGTTTTCCGAATTGCTTAATACAGCGATAAAAATAAAAAAGTTGTGATCGTCACAAAGATCAAATGACGTAATAAGAGGCGAAAGTAGTCTTGTACTTCTACCTAGGAGGCGCCATTTTGTCTCTAAAAATAATTTTTCTAAACATTCTTTGAAATTCTAGCTTCAAAATGATTTTTTTAGCGAATAACTTATTATTATTTTATTACTACAATTATTTATATTAAATGTAAGTTTTTCATGTACTATTATAAAATGTTGCAGTGCCAAAAATATGAAATTAATTCCTGTAACGTGTACAATAGGACAAAAATAATTGAATTCGAAGCGTTAAGACCACAACGAATGACATTCGGTATAGAAATCGTAAGTATAAATCGGCCTGGTGACTCTATTGTTTAACATTTTAAAATGATTTAACATTAGATCTGTGTATATGATTATAATATTTCAAGTACAATGTAAGTTTGGTCTTACGTTCATAATTCAGAGCAATATGAATTTTACTGGCTATATTAACTATTGTGTATTTCACTCGTAACTGTCAGAATTAACAACAAATGGTTAGTGATCGACACAGTAAAATCCGTAAATGTTTAGAGCGCTACTATGCAGACGCCAGAGAGCGAGAATAAGTGGAAAGAAGTTACCCTGAGCGTAGCGAACACCAATAATTCAGTTTAGCCACGAATAGCTAAGTGTAGAAGTTAGTGCCAAGTGGCTGTTAACAAGAAGACTTATATCTACTTAGTACTAATAAAACTGAACGCGAGCGAAAATCTTAATACTATTAACAGCTAGCAACAACAAAACGATAATCTTTATGAAGTCTTTTGAAATCATTCATTGGATTTCTGCATTCACACACAAATACAAAATTCTTAGACGTTTCCACGTATCTCCAAGTACCTTTACATTACACATCCTTCAAAAATTAATAATAAAATAAAATATAAAATTATAAAAATATAATATAGAGTTGGAACACACCGCATTTCATGTTATATTTACTATATGTTATAATAACTTTAGATGGCACTTGCGCATCCATGCTTGTTATGTTGTCAAAATAAAAATTTTTAAAATTTCTTGAATTGATCTCGGTTATGCTCTTTTATGAATCGTATATGACAAACTTTAATCCTAAAAAGGTTTACTAAAGATCACTTAATTTATGTTTATATTTATTGCCAACACACGTACGAATCAAAGCCAATATGGCCGGACAAACACCTAGTGCATTCTTGTTTGCGCATGCGTTACGACGTCTAACCATCGACGTCAGTTAAGAATCAAATATGATTGGTTCCGCAATTTTATAATATAAACATCAAACGTGAAACTTTTCTTACGTTTATATTTTTACGTTATGCAAAAAGTTATAACGGACCTTTTTATACTTACAGTACGTCGTGCATACCTCTGTAATAATTCAAATTACAGTATTCATAGTATTTTATTTTACACTAAACTCTCGGTAAATTCGATCCTCGATAATCCTCCATTGCACACCGAAGACCATGCCAAGTAATTTACATTACCTGGCATAGTCTACAGTGTGGACGTCTATGCACCTTGGTTTCCCTAATTTCCCATGTGACATATTTTATTTTTCTGTTTTCTTGTGTTTTATTATACGTATTTTATTGCATTTCAATGCACTGTATTATTTTTTGTCTGTTTCCAAAAAAATACATAACGAAGAGCAGCAGGTTACAGGCTTTATCTCGCTACGTTTGGCACACTTCTATTCAAGAAATAAATAAATTAGCGAGAGTCTAATGTATATAATAACCGCAATTTATCTTTTAGGATGAAATCTTCAGGATTAACAATTCGTTTGCTTTGAGATACATAAACCTGTTAGGAGATGTTCTTCATATCGAGTATGTTTCCTTTATTGTTTTTCATAAATCACATCAGCTGTGTTAAATATAATTTATCTATCATTTCAGGTTTGTGAAAAGTGTTTTTCCGAAAGAGGTATTAAATTCATATTTAGTAATTATATTGCTTAATTAATAAATATTTTAATGTACTTTCATTCGTCAGGGAGACATCGCCATTTTTGATGGTAATATAAGAAGCAATTACGTTTCCTATTCTTCTTCAATAACTTACATTTCAACTACATTTGCAATATGTGCTGCAAGACCCTTAAGTAAAGCAAAATCGTTAGTGGAACCTTTCGATGAAATGGTAATGTTGAAAAAATCATTAATTTTTATATATTAACGAACTTTAGTTTATTAATGATATAAAGCAACACAACAGGTGAATAAACTTCAAATGGCACTCTACTCCCAGTGATCAGTAGTTCTATTCACTTGGCCACTGATGAGATACTTTTATTTTTTAATCTAATGTCCAATGAGTAAGTTACATATTTCACAAGTTTTTTAAACATAAAAAAATGACGAATTATTGTTTTTAAACTATCGTTACTTAACGCTGTGTATAGAGGTTTTTAGAAGTCCAAATGCTACGAAATTCGGAATGATAAATGTTCAGCACATCAGAAAAATTTTTTTTTACATTTCTGTAAAATATTAGTACCATAACCGGCCATTACGGTAACTTTAGATTTTCAGATAAGAAACAACTAACGTTTAAAAGACCTATTGCTTACAGAGACATGGAGGTTGTAGGAAATAACGCTGAATAAGGTCACGCATGAAGACAATCCACCGTGTGTTAAGTTTCCTGATTGTTTGCCTTTGTTTGACGATCTTTCGTGAGGTACAATCACGGATCCGATATTTTTGAAAAAGAGAGCGACTTCTCAGATGACACAAAGAAGTCAATAGCATATATGGGTAAAGAGAGCATTGCAGTTCTTTAAAACTTAAACCTGTATAGGTCAAAACAAAGGAAAACTTTACGGTATTCAGACATCTCATTTCTGATATAATCTACATAGAAGAAAGTCTGTCCAGAGTCTCGGTGGTAACTGCGGAATTTCCAAAGATTTCTGGATGCAAATGCTCCCGGACTCTTCTCTTCTTTTGTCTCGATGTATATCGATGGTCTTAAATAGTTTTTCACCGAAGTCCACTGATTTTCAATAATAGAGGAACTATTCTGAAGTACTTTGTCTTATTTGGTGCACGAGTGGCACTCGCGAAGACCTTTGCGAAGAAGTGCTCTGCGTTCTTTAGTTTCAAGCTTTTTAAAAGGAGTCTTCCTTCTGTTCGGTTAAAAAGTATCATTTTTAATTGAATTTTTCCTGTGGAATTTGGACCTGGTGCAGAATCTCGTATAATTAATATGTAGTAAATCATTATGTTGAATGTAAGAAACCTCGATAAGACACACTTTTTTCTTTCCCTCCCTGTTAAAAATCACACGTGGAAAGTTTAGGTACTAAAACTTCGAAACGAATATTTTCTACACGTTCAGGATGTGTCACCATACAAAATATAATTGAACTTGGATTGATAAATATCTCTCGCAAAAGGTTGAATAGCAGTGTGGCATCTCTGCTGTCTAGCTATTAAAAATCTTTCAATATTTTTAACATTAGAAAATAATTATTTATATGTTTGTTAAACAATTATAAGCATTTAAACATTAGAAATATCTTAATAATGTTATATATTAGAAATGCTTGTATAATGCATTTTATAACCATCAAAATGTATTTCAGATCTGGATATGTATTCCTTTATCATTCCTTATCCTTTTCTTAACTTTGTATGGAATAATGAGCATAGAAACTGAGTATAGCTACAGGCAGATGCCAACATTTTCTACTTTATTTTGGATTTTATTGAGGAGCTTTATTCGACAAGGTTAGTATTATTAATTATACTCTTCAAGTCAATTGCCTTATACCTAATATTTTATGAAAAGAATATAAAATAATACACATTAGTATGTAATTTTATATAACTAACGATGTAGAGTACTGCTTCTGTTCTTTCAACATAAGATGATAAAAATTAATTTCGAAACTGCCTTTTCATCAACCCTATAAATGGTTTAATTTTTCAACCCTTAATTTTTGTTTTTGTTGAAAAGAAAGTTATTAATAAAATAAATTTAATAAAACAGTTGTTTATAAATATGCAAAATCTTTCATATGTATTTACAGAAGAAATGATTATTATAGTATATTTGATAACTAAATATCATACTCAGCTCTTTAAAATACTTAACTACAGAGCCCTGTGCTTGTGCTATACAGGATAATACTGTGTTGTAGTGCCCTTTATTAATGCCATATTTGTGCTCTTTAAGTCTGATAGCTAAATTACTTCTTACGACCCCATATTGAGTCGAAAGCGTCAGTGTTCGTTTAAAAAACATTTCTCAGCATTAGGTGCTTGAAGATTCATTAAATATTTGACAACTTTCCTGTTTGGGCAAAGGCCCATACCCTGTGTACTCGTTGCACTTGATTACTTATGGCACCGAGAGAAATATTATTAGTATTTAATAATAAATTGATAATTGTCGAAAATAAAGAACTCCATTTTTTACAAATTATAGTTTAAAACTTTTCTCAGTTTCATATTATTTTTTTGTTTTCTAGATGCCAGAATAAATCGTTATTTTCTGAACACGTATCGAATCCTAATCGGCTGTTGGACCCTGACTGCATTTATTTTGACAGCTGCATACATTGGTACGTTGCCATCTTTCATGGTTAATCCTGGAACTGAAACCATTCCTCAAACATTTGAAGAATTGACTCGATCGGTGAAGGAAGGACGATACAATATCACATTTTTCGAAGATAGCGATGAATGCCGCTATTTTAATCGTTGCGCCTTTGCCGTATGTATCTTTCTCATTATAGACTTATTATTTGTAGTTATTGATTTATGTTTGCCGGCCCGTAGGCTGCATGCGGCTCCCGATGTTATTTTTCGTGGCCCACGGCTATATGCAACGATGGGTCAACCGTGGGAGACTAAGCCGCGGTTGCGCACCTTGCCAATAACTTCAAGCCTATTTCAAAATAACAGTTAAATCAGCAAGCCATGTGTTATAATTTTAATAAAATTTTTTAAATCATTTAAAAATGATAAAATGCTTAATTTTGAAAGTAGAAATGGATTTTATAAAAACTGTAAATGCTAATAACGAATAAAATTGACATTAAGTCTGACCCTACTAGAGATACACGAGACTCCTTTTTTCTCTCCACCACGTTGATATTTAACCACCAAAATGTAAAATCGTCATTTTCGCTAATACACAAAGCGCCTTGCAAAATTTCAAAAAATTTTGACAAAAAGCAGAGGAGTTAAGCTTGAAAGAGGGTAAACAAAATGGTGCTCTCACACACAAGCTAACATTAAACACATACCGAAAAACCCACCCGAAATTAATTGCATTTCACGACGTTTCATGTTCCTTTGAATTCGAAAATATATAATTCGTGGGTTTCACTTTTTGACTGATTGCCATACTTTCTGTTTTGTATAACAGTTTGTACGTTAAACGTCAAACGTCAAACGTAAAAAGTTATATATTTTTATTTTCTATCTTGTTTAGTGTGTTATTCTACAATAGCATTGATTATAATTTTCTTAAAAAAATTTTCTGCATAATTTTTAAATTATTACGGAATTTATATTATATGCCACTTCTGTAAAAATATTAAAACTTTGTGTTTATTTTTATGTTTTTCTCTAATTTTATATCGATTGACCTTATTTGTTGTAGGAGTATATGCCGAGAACGATAATTGAAAACGACGTGATTGAAATATTTAATAGAAACGTCCTGAAGTACAATGAGTCGTGTTTGCAACAAGTTGAAAAAGTACTGAATGGAACCTACGCCCTGCTTGCAACAAGACGTAGGATTGAATCGAGCATAACCAAATGGGGAAAAAAAAATTTCTTTGTTTCAAAAGACATACTTTTCACGAAATTCAATTTCGTACAAATAAATTTAGCCAGAGTTAATTATGCAGCTGAGATCGTCAAAATGTAAGTATGCAAAGTTTCTTGATTATGACCT
Organism: Centruroides vittatus; assembly: GCF_030686945.1. Lineage (NCBI taxonomy): Eukaryota > Metazoa > Arthropoda > Arachnida > Scorpiones > Buthidae > Centruroides > Centruroides vittatus. Next base: position 77,637 of record NW_027122623.1, on the reverse strand, counting down.
CTCCAGTGTTCGTGTGGACACCACTTAACACTATTGATTAGTCGAGGGTGTGCGCCTTACCAACAGGCTGATAACATGTTCTTTTCCAAGTTTCCTTTACGTGTGTAACACCTATATAGTGTCCAACAGGAGGGAACTCCGCCTCTTGGAAAATCTTCCATGTTTTTTTGTCTTATTCTATCAATGATATCCAAAATATTTCTTAATTAATAGCGCTGTTGTTATCATTGAGATTTTATAAAATACAAAGAAAATTAGTGTAAACTGCAATGAATAGAATTTTGAATTAGTAAATTTGATTTTTTCAAGTTTTCAAGAGCCACAGTCAAATGCATCAACACTTGACTCACTCTGAACTCAGAAGACTCGGATTGCCCATAAGCTACATAAAATGTATCTGAGAATTTCGCATTATAAGCCTCATGAATAAGTACTTACATGTTTCTGTATATCATTATTTGGTGATAGTCTTTGGCCTGAAATCTTATATCGTGCGGCAACAATAGTTGTTGCCGTCAATGTTACATCATACGGCGGCAAGAATAGTTTCAATTAACTTTAAAGTATAAATTGCAGCATTTGACTCAGACTGGATTTAATGCACAGGTAGATTTGCCAATAAGTTCTAGAAGAAATGACTTAAATAGCTTTAACAGAACAGGAGTGTTAGCTTGAATAATAATATAATATTCTTTAATAGAAAGTCTATTGATTAAAACACAGCAAAATAAATAATGTGTAACAATTATGTTAGAAATCTAGGACACAATCCAATTTCAAAATAAAAGAACTATTATTATATATATTTAATGATATTCCTGTATATAAAATGTATAAACCGAAAAATACAGTTTTCCCTCGGTATCCGCAGGGAAATGGATTTCCAAACTTTTTACATAAACTGTTTTCATAAAACTTATTCACAGTCGCTCGTGTTTTTTATGCCATTTTTTGATTACTCATAATACCCAATACAATGCAAGCATTATGTAAATAATCGTTTTGTACTGTTTAGAGAATTGCAAGAAGTCTGTGCACATTCAGAGCAGCTATTTTGGATTACGTGTCAGTCAGACGTAGATTTTTTCAATACTTATATATTGGTTTAATTTTATGAACCAAAACTTAAATGTATAGAAAATAAATTCAAACATCTGAAGTACAAACAAATTCAAGTTTTACTTTTTGAGATCTCCCCTGAATGTTTTCGATTAGCGATTGGTTGAATTCGCAGATACGAAATTAATACTTTACTTCTCGTGTAACAAAACAATTCTTACAGCTGTGTTTCATCTAGTAACAACTATTGAAAAAAATAACTATTTGATGGCACTGATGCCATGATATGCAATTGAACGAATGGTTTTGTAAGCACAGTCCATGTAAGATTTTAAAAGGTCGATGCAACTTTTCGGCTGATAAATTTTTAAATATGGGCCTTAGCCAGGCGTTTTTGGCAGGGACTTTTAGCTTGCAATACGCCTCTTTGTATTTCGCTCAAAAATGCTGGATGCCTTGTCTGTTGTGAGACATTTGGAGAGTAGCTCTTTTTGAATGTGTATTCAATGCCTTTTCAGTCTAACAAAGAAATTAATATTTTTGCGTTATGTGTTGTAACTAAATTTGGCTAGAAGATGATGTGAAATCTGGAATGGTGCTCACAAATGAAGAAAAGCAGTTGTTTTTTCAGATATTTTTTCAAGTTAACCTGAGAGCTGATGCTATACAAACAATAGCATTTGAATTGTTCCCATAAGCGTCCATGGCCTGCCAAATTAGCTATTTCTTGTAGAACTTTTTCCTAGGCTGGACTATTTCTTCATTGGCAATATCCTTTGGATTTGCAGCACGGTAATATTGCTTCACAATAAATGATTCCAGGGTAAAATAGGCAATAAGTCTCGTTGTCAATAATGACATGTTTGCTTCTATGATTCATTGGCGGCATACTTTTATTCACTGTGTGAAAACGCATGTCACACGATGGATGAATCAATTCTCCTTGTGCACGTGCGTTTGAAGTGTATATGCAATAGACTCGCAATTACTTTTTCTTTTTACTTTCTGTCTATGTCTAAAATGACATTGCAGCAGCATTTGTATAAAATTAAATAGAATATTCATAATATACTATGTGCTTAGTATCTAGGCAATAAATACACAAAATATTAACAATATTTACACTTAACAGGGTAAATCTTATTCAACAAAGTGGAATAACTGAAAAAATTCACAAAAATCTTCTTGATGAACAAACAAGAAACGATCTCTTTCACAAGGATCTTACAATTGAAAATAATAATGAAGAACCTCTGGAATTGGATGATATTATGGGCCCACTGTATTTACTTGGTACAGGATATTTAATCGCCTGTGTAGTATTACTTATAGAAATTCTAGTGAAGTGGATTAAAAGATTACAAGAAAAGTATGCAGACCAAAACCATAATACTCATGAGTAATCTTTAAACACATGTCTAAATTTATATAATAATGATGTATTGTAAGTATTTTAATATTTTCATTAACTTTTTTTATATTCTACTGTTTTAAACACTATAATTCAAAAATCTGATTACAGAGAGATTAAGATGTTCACAGTCAAGTGTTTGATTTGTTTACATATAAATTTCTAAACAATAGTCGTAGAAGCTAAAAGGGTGTATTAGCTTATTTTATGGAAAATGATATCTGATACTACTAAAGAATTTTGTTCTGTAGTGGATAAACTTTTGTTGTTGACTGTATTTCCGGCAATAGAGTACTCGCTGAAAACTTTTATAAAAAAAAGTCACCTTTATTTCAGATTCTATGAAATCATTACATCAAAATATAATGATTTTATAATATTCATGTAATAATAACCTATGATGCTTATTTTTTTACCTCTGTAGCAAGAAATATAATCTTCAAACTGCTTACATGTACTTAGACATGCAGGAAGCATACAGCAGCTTGCCATCTTTCACATTAATTTACTCCATGCACTATTCAACCGAATATCGTGATAATTATAATACGATAGTCTGTAATTTGACTTAAACACATTTTAAACTACATTATCTTTAATTAATAAGTATTATAACAATCGTTAATAACCATTATTATTTGTTAGCATTAGTATAAATATTAGATGTAAAAATATAATACTTGCAGGTATTGTTATTGTAAACAGAAATGTGTGCTGTATATCTAATCAAATCTAATAAATCTTGCATTGTGAATACAGTCAAAACTCTGAAAAAAGTCTGCTGACAGAAACATAATGAAATGACTGTAGCTTCTGGATGCTGAGAAAATGGCCGCCGTTTCGGCGTGACCGTTATTGAAGGGTGTCCGTTATTAAAGAGGCTCGACTGTATATTTTTCTGATGTCAATGTTTAAAAGTGCATATTTTAAATATTCAATATGTACTCCAGTCATTAGCTAATAAAATAGTATTATTATTGTTTCTTAATGTGTAAACATGATCATTACAACATGTAATGTTCTGTACATACAACTGAAAAATAAAAAGTATATAACCTACATTAAAATACATCCTATTTAAAAAAATAATGGAAAATGGACAGTTATTGAAAAATTTCAATGCCCAAGACAACCAGACAGCAAAAAAGAAAAAAAATGAAATAAAAACGAATCAAAACGTCACAAAATAAACAAATTTAACAATTGCAACTACAGTAATGCAGTATGAAATTTTTTGATGTCAAGTTCGTTTTTAAGGATAGGAAATTTCAGTTACTGTATATTTCCGCAGATAAGACGACCTTCAGATAAGACAAGGTATAAATTTTTGCCAAAGTTTTATAGTTTTAGCATATATCTGTCCTATAACACGACCCCCAAACTATCAATGGCGTATGAATTTAGTTTAGATCAGTGATACTCTTCTAGATGATAATACTATATAGCGTATACGGAATTATGTCCTATTCGTAATTTTTCGAATGAAAAAATTTTATTTAGTGCCTAGCTATTGTTGCAAACGTTCGAACTGATTCTGGCATTCAGGTAATGACCTTGACTATTCACAATTACGTCGTATTGGTTATTCTATTTTGTGGAGATGCTCTGCTTTCTACTAGTAAATAATTACGATTTGTCCGTTTTTATAATCGTTTTAATTTATATAAATTTCAATCTAATTTTTTTGTATCTGTCCAATATGACGACCCCGGGTTTTGGGACTTTTTTTATGATTCAACTATCGTCTTATCGGCGGAAATGTACGGTATTTTTCATAACCACTGTCGTAATTTAAAAATTTCGAAAATACGAAATAAATATTTATCTGAAAAATTTTAAATGTTTTTTGTAAAAGTACATGCAAACTTTTTTACAATAATAAAATATGTATAGTGGTACCTCGGCATACGTCTGCTTTAGAATACGTCCAATTCGAAATACGTCCTGTTTGGACGAAACAAATTTTGCTCGGTATACGACTTAATTCAACTATACGGACCAACTATGAACAAGTATCACTATCGGTGTACTAGACCAGACAAGACGTTCGCGGTGCCACGATCTATAACTTTGTTAAATTTCTTCTCATTTTAATTTGTAAGTAAAACTTTATTATTTTTATTAATCACGAATTGCAAGAAGGAAAATGAAAAGCAACAGAAAACTAACAAAAAATTACTAGAATCACAATGGAACTGAAAAAAAAAGATTGTTGAGAAATATGAAGGTGGCATGCGTGTTCGAGATTTAGCTGTTGCATACCGTATTCAGAGAACGACAATATCGACAATCGTGAAAAATAAAGACATTATTAAATCTGCTAACGTTGCGAAAGGGGTTAAATCAATTTCTAAACAGAGATCGGAGACATTAGATCATGTTGAGAAATTGCTTTTGCTTTGGATAACTGATAAACAGTGTGCTGGCGACAGCGTATCAGAAGCAATTATTTGAAATTATTACTGTAATAACTTTAGAAATCTATAATAAAATTTATTCTTTTATTAATGTGCTTAAACCGTGTTTCAATTATTTTACAACCCCACTAATCTACCATATTAAGAGAAGTTTTTTTCATGAGAACGGATTAATTATTTTTACATTAATTCTTATGGGAAAGGTTGGTTTGGTATACGTCTTATTCTGTGTAAGTCCAAACATCAAAAACAGATTAAGGTCGTTAACCGAAGTTCCACTGTATTTCATAAAACAAAATGAATAATATTTTTTTAATGAGTATAGATAATAAACAAAAGACAGTCTTACGATTTTGCAATATACTTTATTACTAAGTACAATGAAGCCCCTCTAAAATAGTGTTCATCATAAAGACCAGTTATGAACAGAACCATTGCTGGTCATAAAAAAACGTGTTTTGCTCTAGTCAAGTGTTTTCAGTAAAATGAAGATGTCACTGTATTGTAATTAATATCCAGTTATATTTATATCTTAAAATTATCAATAAAACTTACAAATTTACAAATTTATATATATTATTTTATGTATTAGCTAAGAAAACAGTAACATTACTTGTGATAAATGAATTTTCCACACCTCAATTGTTTAGATCTCAATCTTGAGCTCATAAAGTAAATGAGAATCGTAAGTGTAATTTGCATCAATCTAATAAACGTTTATCTTATTAATAATGGACTCTACACTATGATATTTCTACAAAACTAATTTATTTACTAAAATAAACAATTTACTGAACTACTGGCTTAGTGGTGTTTATAAGGTTCAATGATTTGAGAATCTCAAATTTTCAGGTTGATTTTCTGCAACCCCAACAATTTAAGTAATTCTTCTTTAGGGATGACTTATACAATACATTAAAATTAATTAAACCTTTTTTCAAATCACGTTTCAGAAATTGTCATTAACATTAAGTATTGAATACACTGACCGAGCCAGGGTCGTGCAGTGCTATGAAGTAGAGAGGCGGCCACATCAGGCAGCACCGTAAGGGGGCGAAGTAAAATACATTTAAGGGGCAGAATTTCGAAGACTTGCATCATACTGATGAAAATCTACCGCACGGCACTCGTAAGATACATTATATAATAAAAATTATAGCCTATATAAGCCTAATAATTTATATAATGGGCGGCATAAAAACATTTAACTCTTTTCCGCCTACCAACGTGTTCCATTGCTTGCTCAGAGCAGTAAAATACAGAACCACAGATGTTCATTAAAATTTGTGGAGAGAATGCTCATATAATTTGATTATTTTTCGGACGTTCACCACAATTTAATCATAAAACCGACACTTCTTTCTGAATAACCTCATACTTATAACTGATCTTGTGGATCTGGTGATTCATTTTAATTAAACCAATAAAATACCTCAAAAAATACTCACCTTTCGCAAAGAACCGTTAAACAAAAATGTAAGACTTCAAGTGGGCCATAAGAAAAGGGTTATACTGTACGTTTCACCATACATGGCACTATAATTACTGAAAATGGTATGCAGGAAATCCAAAAAATAATTTTTGGGGTCTGTATCTGGTAAGGGGGTTGTGGCCACTCCCTCTTAATTCGGTGTTTATAACTCAAACGAAACAATAATTTTTTCAACTAGTAAACATAAATTACATAGAATGGTAAACACAAAATTGTCTACAATTGAACTACTACTTGTAAATTGCAACTACTTGTATAATACATCGAATAGATATACAATAAAAAGTATAGAATTTTATTCTTTTGTGAAACATTAGGAGTTGCAAAACTCCTGTGTTCTGCAAAACAAAGGTTAAGAATTACCATTATAATTATTGAAACGAACTGTTGTAAATAATGTGCAACTGATTTTAAGGGATTTCGGGGATTTTTTGCTGTTCAGCTCAGTGTGTAGTAACTGCCCTTTTGCTCGGCCCAGGAACGTGCGGTTGATTTCTCATTGTGATGCAAGTCTTTGAAATTCTCCCCCTTAACATTTTGTGTCCTGCAATTCCACGTCACAAAGTCTGTTATGACGATACGACAAAACTGGAAGAGGATATTTCAAAAACAGACCTTGATGGAAAACAGCATTCATAAGTGGTACAGGCAATTTACCACAAATATCGTACTGATATCTATCGTGTCACACACATCCTTCGAGTCTCAAAAATTCTTTTAGAACTTTTATACAGTGTACTTTACATTATACTATATTATTAGTTTTAAATAAGCATATAATTCTTTTAAACCAGAGAATTATTGAACCCTGAAACGTTGTTAAATAGAAACATGCTTATAATTTCAATATTGCAAATTTGTAGTTCAGTTTGATCTTTTATATTGTTTATTTTGTTTCAAGAATTAGGAAGTAATATGGTATAACGTCTAAGCGTGTTATTTCACACTATCCTACCAGTCGCCAAATGGATAAAATCAATTAAAACTGGTTTGATTTCGCCTATTATTAATAAATTAGACACTTGTGAAATATTTCTGTATTTCTTGTTATCTCTACAAGTCGAAGAATACAACTTAAAAAGTCCTTCCGGGTTTACAGATCACGCATATGGTGCATTGCGCTATTTTATCAGTCTATCATTAGTTTATCCGTATGCATCACGACTTCGACCAGGCCCTTAATAAACGCTGCTTAGTAGTAAGAAAAAGTGACTGAGGTACTGCATACAAAACAGCTGATTACTTCGGCATTTTGAATCTGGAACGTCGGGAATCCTATTTGCTAAAAGACTCGACATCCTGCTTTTTAAAACCCTGAAAATAAAATAGAAAAATGTACACCACTGAGTCCAAGAATGACTCAGCAATTGTCGATATAATTTAACATTTGCAGTTTGCTTTTCAACAAAAGATTTCGCAAGTAATATATTTAACCCTGAGTCCGGCGCAATAGCGCTCTCTCGCGGTGTCTTGCACCTGGGAACATTTGTTAGCCAGTTTCAAAAATCAATTTTGTAAAAACATAGTTTTTTCGTGGTTTTGTGATGTTAGGTGTTTGTGGGAATCTGTTTTTGAAGTCCTAATTAACAAAACTACTCAAAATATATCATTTTTATTTATTTATAATGAAAACAAAAAAGTATTACGTTTTAGAAATTTTTCAGGAAAAAATCATCAACTTTATAAGCGTTTTTTAGAAACTATAAAAAGTCTGTTGATATCTAAGCTCTGATTCGCTTTCTTGTATGTGCTTTTAACTATCGCAACCAATATTTGCTTTGTCCCAAATTCTGGGCAAAAAATATTTCAGTATTTCCAAAAATACACTCCCTAAAAATATACAGCAGTTAGAAGTAAAAAGGCCGATTATTGCAGATAACATAGATAGTAAACCTTTTTTACACTGTAATTGGTTAATTTCTTTGTCTGTTATTAGATCTATAAATCATCCATCTGTAAAAACAGTAGCCGGAAAAATTCTCGCGTAATGCCATGCCCCTTAGATTACCACTTTGAATTACGTAAACAATCGCTATAAAATCGCTTCTTTTAATCGTTTTTGACGTGAATGCGTCATTAAATTTGCTTCCGTAGTGGGAGGCAATTCAGAAAACTGATTATAACAAAATCTGGGAATACAGTTTGGCATTGCAGTTACATATCTATCATCTACAACACCACTCGATAGTTAAAGGATCAAAGAATTCACTACATTTAGTAGGGACAGTGACGCATCACGCGCGGCAGAAGGGGAAGCGCCGCCATATTGAGGTCGTTTTGCTGCATCACATAATTTCTGTTTAGTATACATTTTGACTCGGTAAAGCCACGACGCTCGTTTGAGTTTCAGTTTACAACTCTCGTCAATATTTATCGATTGCGTACACAAAACATTAGTGTGGAATAGTTATGGTGAATGTATAAGGTGTAAAAGTTAAAAATTAAAAAAACTTAATAGAATGTCGGCCTATACTTGTCAAAAAGCCAAATCAATACATAGAAATCGTATACGGTTGGAAAGGGTTTCTCAAGAACAATCCAATGATACCTATAAAACACCATATGATAGAGTAAAGCGGTGCCGGGAACGTAAAATATTCGGCTGTGTGTACACTGTCTGAGCACAGCGTTAGCAGAAATTAAGCTCTGTATGTTACGATCGTTGCTAAAAACTCTATTAATCTATTCTAAAAACTTCATTAAGATTATACCCGAATACGAACTTAGATCTCACTATACCAATCATAATCGTCAGAAACTTTAATGTTAATGTCTCGCAAGACCGCTCGTTGCCTGACTTCATGCTCAGCAAGTTTTATTTGTCTTACATCGAAACTCCTCCAACAATGCTAGGGAATACCTGTATTGATTTAACGTTCACCAGAAATCCAGAATCCATCGCACAACTTTAAGGTCAGGAACATTCTTTATTGAAGATATAGGTTACATATGCATTTCGGGCTTTCTTCAGTGCTATACAAAACGAATTTTAAAAACAATCAGTAATATAATAATATAACGCGTGTAGATTATATCTTTTCACATATAAAACTATTTTATCAAACCAAAAAAAGGGTCCCAGAAGTGTCATATGAGTGTGATAGACGGATTTAAAAGAAAAAATTGTAAAAAACCCTTTTTTTGGTATGATAAAATAGTTTTTTATGTCAGAAGATATAACCTACAGGCGATATATTATTATATTACTTATTGTTTTTAAAATTTCGTTTGTATAGCACTGAATAGGGGCTTAAAGATAAAATAAGCCCGAAATGCATATGTAACCTGTATCTTTAATAAAGGATGTTCCTGACCTTAAGGTTGTAAGATAGTCTACCGAAATACATGTAATTTTTCGGATTAAAAAGACACATATATGTTGAACAAATAAACAAATACCATAACATGTATTCGGGCTATGGAAATTAACGTCGTGCACAGTATAATATGCACACCTTGTCGAAGAAAGTTTCTCAATATAATACAAAATAAAGTGGAAAATCTCGGCTTCTCCTTGTTGCTATACTCAGTCTCTTTTTTCATTACTTCATACGAAGTTGACAATATGATAAGGAAAGTAAAAGGCATACAAATCCAAATCTGAAATACAAAATTTTCTTAATTTTTTATAATACAGTCAAACCTGCAAAAACGATCATCTGTAAACTGTAGAGGTCTGTACACGCGTGTCTTCCTGTATATAATATAACCTCGAAACACATATCACTTCATCAAATATCTCCATGTTCCTTTCATTGGCCGTTGTTGAGAGGTCCTAGAGTATATTATATTATAAAGTTTTAAAATTGTAAAGGGTTTAAACACGTTGATAAAAGAAATTTGCATATTTCTGTGTTTAATAAACTATAAATATTTTTCCTGGAAGCGTATTGCCGTTGGCAGATGACTTAAGTGTTGCATGTTGCATTGATTTGTACTATCACTCAGTGAATCTGATACGTTTTCAAATATTTAATATTTGTTTTCCCGTGTAAATTTTGATTCTTATAGTAAAAAATATATTTTTTAATATATAGAGAAAATAATAATTTTTGAAACATACCATTACATCGAAAGGTTTTACCAAGGAAACTGCTTTATCTAAAGGTCTTGCAGCACGTATCGCAAATGTAGTTAGAATATGCCTTAAGGAAGAATAATAAGACAAGTGACTTTCTCTGATATTACCATCATAAATGGCGATGTCGACCTAATAAATAAAATTAAATTATTGAAATACATATTAAGACAGAATAACTGCTGAATATAGATTTATTACCTCGTATACAGAAGTTTCGGTAATAAAGCTAAATAAATCAAACAGTATGTATTTAAGGCATCAAATATGATTACGTGTGATGTATGTAAGAAAACATACTTAGGATGAAGACCATCTGCTAATAGGTTAATATATCTCCGAATAAATCTTCTATCATCTTTGACTCTAACATATCCCTAGAAAACAAGTTATTATTGTTATTTAATTTTAAATATCGTAAATTTCTATTTTAAATTTCACTGTATATGTTTAATAGTTCTTTTTCTTCGTTATAGAAAATGGTTTTCTAAAAATACAAATATCTAAAAAACGCTTTGAATGAATTGCACAAGTAAAAAGTTTCTGAAGCGTATTATGACTGGTTGAATTAGAAATGTTTTCAATAGAAAGCAGATTATGGCTGGTTGAATTAGAAATGTTTTCAATAGAAAGCAGATTATGACTGGTTGATTTAGAAATGTTTTCAATAGAAAGCAGATTATGACTGGTTGATTTAGAAATGTTTTCAATAGAAAGCAGATTATGACTGGTTGATTTAGAAATGTTTTCAATAGAAAGCAGATTATGACTGGTTGATTTAGAAATGTTTTCAATAGAAAGCAGATTATGACTGGTTGATTTAGAAATGTTTTCAATAGAAAGCAGATTATGACTGGTTGATTTAGAAATGTTTTCAATAGAAAGCAGATTATGACTGGTTGATTTAGAAATGTTTTAAATAGAAAGCAGATTATGACTGGTTGATTTAGAAATGTTTTCAATAGAAAGCAGATTATGACTGGTTGATTTAGAAATGTTTTCAATAGAAAGCAGATTATGACTGGTTGATTTAGAAATGTTTTCAATAGAAAGCAGATTATGACTGGTTGATTTAGAAATGTTTTCAATAGAAAGCAGATTATGACTGGTTGATTTAGAAATGTTTTCAATAGAAAGCAGATTATGACTGGTTGATTTAGAAATGTTTTCAATAGAAAGCAGATTATGACTGGTTGATTTAGAAATGTTTTCAATAGAAAGCAGATTATGACTGGTTGATTTAGAAATGTTTTCAATAGAAAGCAGATTATGACTGGTTGATTTAGAAATGTTTTCAATAGAAAGCAGATTATGACTGGTTGATTTAGAAATGTTTTCAATAGAAAGCAGATTATGACTGGTTGATTTAGAAATGTTTTCAATAGAAAGCAGATTATGACTGGTTGATTTAGAAATGTTTTCAATAGAAAGCAGATTATGACTGGTTGATTTAGAAATGTTTTCAATAGAAAGCAGATTATGACTGGTTGATTTAGAAATGTTTTCAATAGAAAGCAGATTATGACTGGTTGATTTAGAAATGTTTTCAATAGAAAGCAGATTATGACTGGTTGATTTAGAAATGTTTTCAATAGAAAGCAGATTATGACTGGTTGATTTAGAAATGTTTTCAATAGAAAGCAGATTATGACTGGTTGATTTAGAAATGTTTTCAATAGAAAGCAGATTATGACTGGTTGATTTAGAAATGTTTTCAATAGAAAGCAGATTATGACTGGTTGATTTAGAAATGTTTTCAATAGAAAGCAGATTATGACTGGTTGATTTAGAAATGTTTTCAATAGAAAGCAGATTATGACTGGTTGATTTAGAAATGTTTTCAATAGAAAGCAGATTATGACTGGTTGATTTAGAAATGTTTTCAATAGAAAGCAGATTATGACTGGTTGATTTAGAAATGTTTTCAATAGAAAGCAGATTATGACTGGTTGATTTAGAAATGTTTTCAATAGAAAGCAGATTATGACTGGTTGATTTAGAAATGTTTTCAATAGAAAGCAGATTATGACTGGTTGATTTAGAAATGTTTTCAATAGAAAGCAGATTATGACTGGTTGATTTAGAAATGTTTTCAATAGAAAGCAGATTATGACTGGTTGATTTAGAAATGTTTTCAATAGAAAGCAGATTATGACTGGTTGATTTAGAAATGTTTTCAATAGAAAGCAGATTATGACTGGTTGATTTAGAAATGTTTTCAATAGAAAGCAGATTATGACTGGTTGATTTAGAAATGTTTTCAATAGAAAGCAGATTATGACTGGTTGATTTAGAAATGTTTTCAATAGAAAGCAGATTATGACTGGTTGATTTAGAAATGTTTTCAATAGAAAGCAGATTATGACTGGTTGATTTAGAAATGTTTTCAATAGAAAGCAGATTATGACTGGTTGATTTAGAAATGTTTTCAATAGAAAGCAGATTATGACTGGTTGATTTAGAAATGTTTTCAATAGAAAGCAGATTATGACTGGTTGATTTAGAAATGTTTTCAATAGAAAGCAGATTATGACTGGTTGATTTAGAAATGTTTTCAATAGAAAGCAGATTATGACTGGTTGATTTAGAAATGTTTTCAATAGAAAGCAGATTATGACTGGTTGATTTAGAAATGTTTTCAATAGAAAGCAGATTATGACTGGTTGATTTAGAAATGTTTTCAATAGAAAGCAGATTATGACTGGTTGATTTAGAAATGTTTTCAATAGAAAGCAGATTATGACTGGTTGATTTAGAAATGTTTTCAATAGAAAGCAGATTATGACTGGTTGATTTAGAAATGTTTTAAATAGAAAGCAGATTATGACTGGTTGATTTAGAAATGTTTTCAATAGAAAGCAGATTATGACTGGTTGATTTAGAAATGTTTTAAATAGAAAGCAGATTATGACTGGTTGATTTAGAAATGTTTTAAATAGAAAGCAGATTATGACTGGTTGATTTAGAAATGTTTTAAATAGAAAGCAGATTATGACTGGTTGATTTAGAAATGTTTTAAATAGAAAGCAGATTATGACTGGTTGATTTAGAAATGTTTTAAATAGAAAGCAGATTATGACTGGTTGATTTAGAAATGTTTTAAATAGAAAGCAGATTATGACTGGTTGATTTAGAAATGTTTTCAATAGAAAGCAGATTATGACTGGTTGATTTAGAAATGTTTTCAATAGAAAGCAGATTATGACTGGTTGATTTAGAAATGTTTTCAATAGAAAGCAGATTATGACTGGTTGATTTAGAAATGTTTTCAATAGAAAGCAGATTATGACTGGTTGATTTAGAAATGTTTTAAATAGAAAGCAGATTATGACTGGTTGATTTAGAAATGTTTTCAATAGAAAGCAGATTATGACTGGTTGATTTAGAAATGTTTTCAATAGAAAGCAGATTATGACTGGTTGATTTAGAAATGTTTTAAATAGAAAGCAGATTATGACTGGTTGATTTAGAAATGTTTTAAATAGAAAGCAGATTATGACTGGTTGATTTAGAAATGTTTTAAATAGAAAGCAGATTATGACTGGTTGATTTAGAAATGTTTTCAATAGAAAGCAGATTATGACTGGTTGATTTAGAAATGTTTTCAATAGAAAGCAGATTATGACTGGTTGATTTAGAAATGTTTTAAATAGAAAGCAGATTATGACTGGTTGATTTAGAAATGTTTTAAATAGAAAGCAGATTATGACTGGTTGATTTAGAAATGTTTTAAATAGAAAGCAGATTATGACTGGTTGATTTAGAAATGTTTTAAATAGAAAGCAGATTATGACTGGTTGATTTAGAAATGTTTTCAATAGAAAGCAGATTATGACTGGTTGATTTAGAAATGTTTTCAATAGAAAGCAGATTATGACTGGTTGATTTAGAAATGTTTTAAATAGAAAGCAGATTATGACTGGTTGATTTAGAAATGTTTTAAATAGAAAGCAGATTATGACTGGTTGATTTAGAAATGTTTTCAATAGAAAGCAGATTATGACTGGTTGATTTAGAAATGTTTTAAATAGAAAGCAGATTATGACTGGTTGATTTAGAAATGTTTTAAATAGAAAGCAGATTATGACTGGTTGATTTAGAAATGTTTTCAATAGAAAGCAGATTATGACTGGTTGATTTAGAAATGTTTTCAATAGAAAGCAGATTATGACTGGTTGATTTAGAAATGTTTTCAATAGAAAGCAGATTATGACTGGTTGATTTAGAAATGTTTTAAATAGAAAGCAGATTATGACTGGTTGATTTAGAAATGTTTTAAATAGAAAGCAGATTATGACTGGTTGATTTAGAAATGTTTTAAATAGAAAGCAGATTATGACTGGTTGATTTAGAAATGTTTTCAATAGAAAGCAGATTATGACTGGTTGATTTAGAAATGTTTTAAATAGAAAGCAGATTATGACTGGTTGATTTAGAAATGTTTTCAATAGAAAGCAGATTATGACTGGTTGATTTAGAAATGTTTTAAATAGAAAGCAGATTATGACTGGTTGATTTAGAAATGTTTTAAATAGAAAGCAGATTATGACTGGTTGATTTAGAAATGTTTTAAATAGAAAGCAGATTATGACTGGTTGATTTAGAAATGTTTTAAATAGAAAGCAGATTATGACTGGTTGATTTAGAAATGTTTTCAATAGAAAGCAGATTATGACTGGTTGATTTAGAAATGTTTTCAATAGAAAGCAGATTATGACTGGTTGATTTAGAAATGTTTTAAATAGAAAGCAGATTATGACTGGTTGATTTAGAAATGTTTTAAATAGAAAGCAGATTATGACTGGTTGATTTAGAAATGTTTTAAATAGAAAGCAGATTATGACTGGTTGATTTAGAAATGTTTTAAATAGAAAGCAGATTATGACTGGTTGATTTAGAAATGTTTTAAATAGAAAGCAGATTATGACTGGTTGATTTAGAAATGTTTTAAATAGAAAGCAGATTATGACTGGTTGATTTAGAAATGTTTTAAATAGAAAGCAGATTATGACTGGTTGATTTAGAAATGTTTTCAATAGAAAGCAGATTATGACTGGTTGATTTAGAAATGTTTTAAATAGAAAGCAGATTATGACTGGTTGATTTAGAAATGTTTTCAATAGAAAGCAGATTATGACTGGTTGATTTAGAAATGTTTTAAATAGAAAGCAGATTATGACTGGTTGATTTAGAAATGTTTTCAATAGAAAGCAGATTATGACTGGTTGATTTAGAAATGTTTTAAATAGAAAGCAGATTATGACTGGTTGATTTAGAAATGTTTTCAATAGAAAGCAGATTATGACTGGTTGATTTAGAAATGTTTTCAATAGAAAGCAGATTATGACTGGTTGATTTAGAAATGTTTTAAATAGAAAGCAGATTATGACTGGTTGATTTAGAAATGTTTTAAATAGAAA
The DNA here is from genome assembly GCF_030686945.1 of Centruroides vittatus. Classification (NCBI taxonomy): domain Eukaryota; kingdom Metazoa; phylum Arthropoda; class Arachnida; order Scorpiones; family Buthidae; genus Centruroides; species Centruroides vittatus. The sequence continues at coordinate 61,760 of NW_027122623.1, read as the reverse complement.
GCAGATTATGACTGGTTGATTTAGAAATGTTTTAAATAGAAAGCAGATTATGACTGGTTGATTTAGAAATGTTTTAAATAGAAAGCAGATTATGACTGGTTGATTTAGAAATGTTTTAAATAGAAAGCAGATTATGACTGGTTGATTTAGAAATGTTTTAAATAGAAAGCAGATTATGACTGGTTGATTTAGAAATGTTTTCAATAGAAAGCAGATTATGACTGGTTGATTTAGAAATGTTTTAAATAGAAAGCAGATTATGACTGGTTGATTTAGAAATGTTTTAAATAGAAAGCAGATTATGACTGGTTGATTTAGAAATGTTTTAAATAGAAAGCAGATTATGACTGGTTGATTTAGAAATGTTTTCAATAGAAAGCAGATTATGACTGGTTGATTTAGAAATGTTTTAAATAGAAAGCAGATTATGACTGGTTGATTTAGAAATGTTTTAAATAGAAAGCAGATTATGACTGGTTGATTTAGAAATGTTTTAAATAGAAAGCAGATTATGACTGGTTGATTTAGAAATGTTTTAAATAGAAAGCAGATTATGACTGGTTGATTTAGAAATGTTTTAAATAGAAAGCAGATTATGACTGGTTGATTTAGAAATGTTTTAAATAGAAAGCAGATTATGACTGGTTGATTTAGAAATGTTTTCAATAGAAAGCAGATTATGACTGGTTGATTTAGAAATGTTTTAAATAGAAAGCAGATTATGACTGGTTGATTTAGAAATGTTTTCAATAGAAAGCAGATTATGACTGGTTGATTTAGAAATGTTTTAAATAGAAAGCAGATTATGACTGGTTGATTTAGAAATGTTTTAAATAGAAAGCAGATTATGACTGGTTGATTTAGAAATGTTTTAAATAGAAAGCAGATTATGACTGGTTGATTTAGAAATGTTTTAAATAGAAAGCAGATTATGACTGGTTGATTTAGAAATGTTTTAAATAGAAAGCAGATTATGACTGGTTGATTTAGAAATGTTTTAAATAGAAAGCAGATTATGACTGGTTGATTTAGAAATGTTTTAAATAGAAAGCAGATTATGACTGGTTGATTTAGAAATGTTTTAAATAGAAAGCAGATTATGACTGGTTGATTTAGAAATGTTTTAAATAGAAAGCAGATTATGACTGGTTGATTTAGAAATGTTTTCAATAGAAAGCAGATTATGACTGGTTGATTTAGAAATGTTTTAAATAGAAAGCAGATTATGACTGGTTGATTTAGAAATGTTTTCAATAGAAAGCAGATTATGACTGGTTGATTTAGAAATGTTTTAAATAGAAAGCAGATTATGACTGGTTGATTTAGAAATGTTTTAAATAGAAAGCAGATTATGACTGGTTGATTTAGAAATGTTTTCAATAGAAAGCAGATTATGACTGGTTGATTTAGAAATGTTTTCAATAGAAAGCAGATTATGACTGGTTGATTTAGAAATGTTTTCAATAGAAAGCAGATTATGACTGGTTGATTTAGAAATGTTTTCAATAGAAAGCAGATTATGACTGGTTGATTTAGAAATGTTTTCAATAGAAAGCAGATTATGACTGGTTGATTTAGAAATGTTTTCAATAGAAAGCAGATTATGACTGGTTGATTTAGAAATGTTTTCAATAGAAAGCAGATTATGACTGGTTGATTTAGAAATGTTTTCAATAGAAAGCAGATTATGACTGGTTGATTTAGAAATGTTTTCAATAGAAAGCAGATTATGACTGGTTGATTTAGAAATGTTTTCAATAGAAAGCAGATTATGACTGGTTGATTTAGAAATGTTTTCAATAGAAAGCAGATTATGACTGGTTGATTTAGAAATGTTTTCAATAGAAAGCAGATTATGACTGGTTGATTTAGAAATGTTTTCAATAGAAAGCAGATTATGACTGGTTGATTTAGAAATGTTTTCAATAGAAAGCAGATTATGACTGGTTGATTTAGAAATGTTTTCAATAGAAAGCAGATTATGACTGGTTGATTTAGAAATGTTTTCAATAGAAAGCAGATTATGACTGGTTGATTTAGAAATGTTTTCAATAGAAAGCAGATTATGACTGGTTGATTTAGAAATGTTTTAAATAGAAAGCAGATTATGACTGGTTGATTTAGAAATGTTTTAAATAGAAAGCAGATTATGACTGGTTGATTTAGAAATGTTTTAAATAGAAAGCAGATTATGACTGGTTGATTTAGAAATGTTTTAAATAGAAAGCAGATTATGACTGGTTGATTTAGAAATGTTTTAAATAGAAAGCAGATTATGACTGGTTGATTTAGAAATGTTTTCAATAGAAAGCAGATTATGACTGGTTGATTTAGAAATGTTTTCAATAGAAAGCAGATTATGACTGGTTGATTTAGAAATGTTTTAAATAGAAAGCAGATTATGACTGGTTGATTTAGAAATGTTTTCAATAGAAAGCAGATTATGACTGGTTGATTTAGAAATGTTTTCAATAGAAAGCAGATTATGACTGGTTGATTTAGAAATGTTTTCAATAGAAAGCAGATTATGACTGGTTGATTTAGAAATGTTTTCAATAGAAAGCAGATTATGACTGGTTGATTTAGAAATGTTTTCAATAGAAAGCAGATTATGACTGGTTGATTTAGAAATGTTTTAAATAGAAAGCAGATTATGACTGGTTGATTTAGAAATGTTTTAAATAGAAAGCAGATTATGACTGGTTGATTTAGAAATGTTTTAAATAGAAAGCAGATTATGACTGGTTGATTTAGAAATGTTTTAAATAGAAAGCAGATTATGACTGGTTGATTTAGAAATGTTTTAAATAGAAAGCAGATTATGACTGGTTGATTTAGAAATGTTTTAAATAGAAAGCAGATTATGACTGGTTGATTTAGAAATGTTTTCAATAGAAAGCAGATTATGACTGGTTGATTTAGAAATGTTTTAAATAGAAAGCAGATTATGACTGGTTGATTTAGAAATGTTTTAAATAGAAAGCAGATTATGACTGGTTGATTTAGAAATGTTTTCAATAGAAAGCAGATTATGACTGGTTGATTTAGAAATGTTTTAAATAGAAAGCAGATTATGACTGGTTGATTTAGAAATGTTTTAAATAGAAAGCAGATTATGACTGGTTGATTTAGAAATGTTTTAAATAGAAAGCAGATTATGACTGGTTGATTTAGAAATGTTTTCAATAGAAAGCAGATTATGACTGGTTGATTTAGAAATGTTTTAAATAGAAAGCAGATTATGACTGGTTGATTTAGAAATGTTTTAAATAGAAAGCAGATTATGACTGGTTGATTTAGAAATGTTTTAAATAGAAAGCAGATTATGACTGGTTGATTTAGAAATGTTTTCAATAGAAAGCAGATTATGACTGGTTGATTTAGAAATGTTTTCAATAGAAAGCAGATTATGACTGGTTGATTTAGAAATGTTTTAAATAGAAAGCAGATTATGACTGGTTGATTTAGAAATGTTTTAAATAGAAAGCAGATTATGACTGGTTGATTTAGAAATGTTTTCAATAGAAAGCAGATTATGACTGGTTGATTTAGAAATGTTTTAAATAGAAAGCAGATTATGACTGGTTGATTTAGAAATGTTTTAAATAGAAAGCAGATTATGACTGGTTGATTTAGAAATGTTTTAAATAGAAAGCAGATTATGACTGGTTGATTTAGAAATGTTTTAAATAGAAAGCAGATTATGACTGGTTGATTTAGAAATGTTTTAAATAGAAAGCAGATTATGACTGGTTGATTTAGAAATGTTTTAAATAGAAAGCAGATTATGACTGGTTGATTTAGAAATGTTTTAAATAGAAAGCAGATTATGACTGGTTGATTTAGAAATGTTTTAAATAGAAAGCAGATTATGACTGGTTGATTTAGAAATGTTTTAAATAGAAAGCAGATTATGACTGGTTGATTTAGAAATGTTTTAAATAGAAAGCAGATTATGACTGGTTGATTTAGAAATGTTTTAAATAGAAAGCAGATTATGACTGGTTGATTTAGAAATGTTTTAAATAGAAAGCAGATTATGACTGGTTGATTTAGAAATGTTTTCAATAGAAAGCAGATTATGACTGGTTGATTTAGAAATGTTTTCAATAGAAAGCAGATTATGACTGGTTGATTTAGAAATGTTTTCAATAGAAAGCAGATTATGACTGGTTGATTTAGAAATGTTTTCAATAGAAAGCAGATTATGACTGGTTGATTTAGAAATGTTTTCAATAGAAAGCAGATTATGACTGGTTGATTTAGAAATGTTTTCAATAGAAAGCAGATTATGACTGGTTGATTTAGAAATGTTTTCAATAGAAAGCAGATTATGACTGGTTGATTTAGAAATGTTTTCAATAGAAAGCAGATTATGACTGGTTGATTTAGAAATGTTTTCAATAGAAAGCAGATTATGACTGGTTGATTTAGAAATGTTTTCAATAGAAAGCAGATTATGACTGGTTGAATTAGAAATGTTTTCAATAGAAAGCAGATTATGACTGGTTGATTTAGAAATGTTTTCAATAGAAAGCAGATTATGACTGGTTGATTTAGAAATGTTTTCAATAGAAAGCAGATTATGACTGGTTGATTTAGAAATGTTTTCAATAGAAAGCAGATTATGACTGGTTGATTTAGAAATGTTTTAAATAGAAAGCAGATTATGACTGGTTGATTTAGAAATGTTTTCAATAGAAAGCAGATTATGACTGGTTGATTTAGAAATGTTTTCAATAGAAAGCAGATTATGACTGGTTGATTTAGAAATGTTTTCAATAGAAAGCAGATTATGACTGGTTGATTTAGAAATGTTTTCAATAGAAAGCAGATTATGACTGGTTGATTTAGAAATGTTTTCAATAGAAAGCAGATTATGACTGGTTGATTTAGAAATGTTTTCAATAGAAAGCAGATTATGACTGGTTGATTTAGAAATGTTTTCAATAGAAAGCAGATTATGACTGGTTGATTTAGAAATGTTTTCAATAGAAAGCAGATTATGACTGGTTGATTTAGAAATGTTTTCAATAGAAAGCAGATTATGACTGGTTGATTTAGAAATGTTTTCAATAGAAAGCAGATTATGACTGGTTGATTTAGAAATGTTTTCAATAGAAAGCAGATTATGACTGGTTGATTTAGAAATGTTTTCAATAGAAAGCAGATTATGACTGGTTGATTTAGAAATGTTTTCAATAGAAAGCAGATTATGACTGGTTGATTTAGAAATGTTTTCAATAGAAAGCAGATTATGACTGGTTGATTTAGAAATGTTTTAAATAAAAAGCAGATTATGACTGGTTGATTTAGAAATGTTTTCAATAAAAAGCAGATTATGACTGGTTGATTTAGAAATGTTTTAAATAGAAAGCAGATTATGACTGGTTGATTTAGAAATGTTTTAAATAGAAAGCAGATTATGACTGGTTGATTTAGAAATGTTTTCAATAGAAAGCAGATTATGACTGGTTGATTTAGAAATGTTTTCAATAGAAAGCAGATTATGACTGGTTGATTTAGAAATGTTTTCAATAGAAAGCAGATTATGACTGGTTGATTTAGAAATGTTTTCAATAGAAAGCAGATTATGACTGGTTGATTTAGAAATGTTTTCAATAGAAAGCAGATTATGACTGGTTGATTTAGAAATGTTTTAAATAGAAAGCAGATTATGACTGGTTGATTTAGAAATGTTTTCAATAGAAAGCAGATTATGACTGGTTGATTTAGAAATGTTTTAAATAGAAAGCAGATTATGACTGGTTGATTTAGAAATGTTTTAAATAGAAAGCAGATTATGACTGGTTGATTTAGAAATGTTTTCAATAGAAAGCAGATTATGACTGGTTGATTTAGAAATGTTTTCAATAGAAAGCAGATTATGACTGGTTGATTTAGAAATGTTTTCAATAGAAAGCAGATTATGACTGGTTGATTTAGAAATGTTTTCAATAGAAAGCAGATTATGACTGGTTGATTTAGAAATGTTTTCAATAGAAAGCAGATTATGACTGGTTGAATTAGAAATGTTTTCAATAGAAAGCAGATTATGACTGGTTGAATTAGAAATGTTTTCAATAGAAAGCAGATTATGACTGGTTGATTTAGAAATGTTTTCAATAGAAAGCAGATTATGACTGGTTGATTTAGAAATGTTTTCAATAGAAAGCAGATTATGACTGGTTGATTTAGAAATGTTTTCAATAAAAAGCAGATTATGACTGGTTGATTTAGAAATGTTTTAAATAAAAAGCAGATTATGACTGGTTGATTTAGAAATGTTTTAAATAGAAAGCAGATTATGACTGGTTGATTTAGAAATGTTTTCAATAGAAAGCAGATTATGACTGGTTGATTTAGAAATGTTTTCAATAGAAAGCAGATTATGACTGGTTGATTTAGAAATGTTTTAAATAGAAAGCAGATTATGACTGGTTGATTTAGAAATGTTTTCAATAGAAAGCAGATTATGACTGGTTGATTTAGAAATGTTTTCAATAGAAAGCAGATTATGACTGGTTGATTTAGAAATGTTTTCAATAGAAAGCAGATTATGACTGGTTGATTTAGAAATGTTTTCAATAGAAAGCAGATTATGACTGGTTGATTTAGAAATGTTTTCAATAGAAAGCAGATTATGACTGGTTGATTTAGAAATGTTTTCAATAGAAAGCAGATTATGACTGGTTGATTTAGAAATGTTTTCAATAGAAAGCAGATTATGACTGGTTGATTTAGAAATGTTTTCAATAGAAAGCAGATTATGACTGGTTGATTTAGAAATGTTTTCAATAGAAAGCAGATTATGACTGGTTGATTTAGAAATGTTTTCAATAGAAAGCAGATTATGACTGGTTGATTTAGAAATGTTTTCAATAGAAAGCAGATTATGACTGGTTGATTTAGAAATGTTTTCAATAGAAAGCAGATTATGACTGGTTGATTTAGAAATGTTTTCAATAGAAAGCAGATTATGACTGGTTGATTTAGAAATGTTTTCAATAGAAAGCAGATTATGACTGGTTGATTTAGAAATGTTTTCAATAGAAAGCAGATTATGACTGGTTGATTTAGAAATGTTTTCAATAGAAAGCAGATTATGACTGGTTGATTTAGAAATGTTTTCAATAGAAAGCAGATTATGACTGGTTGATTTAGAAATGTTTTCAATAGAAAGCAGATTATGACTGGTTGATTTAGAAATGTTTTCAATAGAAAGCAGATTATGACTGGTTGATTTAGAAATGTTTTCAATAGAAAGCAGATTATGACTGGTTGATTTAGAAATGTTTTCAATAGAAAGCAGATTATGACTGGTTGATTTAGAAATGTTTTAAATAGAAAGCAGATTATGACTGGTTGATTTAGAAATGTTTTCAATAGAAAGCAGATTATGACTGGTTGATTTAGAAATGTTTTCAATAGAAAGCAGATTATGACTGGTTGATTTAGAAATGTTTTCAATAGAAAGCAGATTATGACTGGTTGATTTAGAAATGTTTTCAATAGAAAGCAGATTATGACTGGTTGATTTAGAAATGTTTTCAATAGAAAGCAGATTATGACTGGTTGATTTAGAAATGTTTTCAATAGAAAGCAGATTATGACTGGTTGATTTAGAAATGTTTTCAATAGAAAGCAGATTATGACTGGTTGATTTAGAAATGTTTTCAATAGAAAGCAGATTATGACTGGTTGATTTAGAAATGTTTTAAATAGAAAGCAGATTATGACTGGTTGATTTAGAAATGTTTTCAATAGAAAGCAGATTATGACTGGTTGATTTAGAAATGTTTTCAATAGAAAGCAGATTATGACTGGTTGATTTAGAAATGTTTTCAATAGAAAGCAGATTATGACTGGTTGATTTAGAAATGTTTTCAATAGAAAGCAGATTATGACTGGTTGATTTAGAAATGTTTTAAATAGAAAGCAGATTATGACTGGTTGATTTAGAAATGTTTTCAATAGAAAGCAGATTATGACTGGTTGATTTAGAAATGTTTTCAATAGAAAGCAGATTATGACTGGTTGATTTAGAAATGTTTTCAATAGAAAGCAGATTATGACTGGTTGATTTAGAAATGTTTTCAATAGAAAGCAGATTATGACTGGTTGATTTAGAAATGTTTTCAATAGAAAGCAGATTATGACTGGTTGATTTAGAAATGTTTTAAATAGAAAGCAGATTATGACTGGTTGATTTAGAAATGTTTTCAATAAAAAGCTACTCTAGTATTTAAAATTTTTTGAAATTAAATTGTCAACAGAAAGCACTTCGTTACGTTGTATCTGCGAGATTACTTTACATTGAAATTTTAATTTTTTTATATGTATATTAATAAATTGTTTGATAATCTTTATCGCTGTTTGAAAATGAGCGATGTGCTACTAAATGTATTGTGTCAAAGATTAATGAAATAAGAACTATTAATATTAAAGAAATTATTATAATATGCATATATACTTGACTTTCAAACAAACAACATTTATTTCTCTTAAGTTTAAACACAAGAAATGTCAATCTTTGTTACTTGGGATACTTTATAGCAAGTCAACATTTCATTAGTTTATTTATTTTTGTAATCGGATCAAATTATATTTAAACGAAAAAAAAAAGATATTTTTTCAATTCACAAGTATTTTATATCAGTACAAAAAAGAAAAAAGGCATAATTGAAAACTTTACTCACAAATTTTCTAAGATTCTCGGTAACAACATTTAAAACTGAATGTGGTTTTAGCTAATATAATAATTTATTTTAAAAATCTTGTATATAATTAATTACTTTAAAATGGCAAAATTCTAGTTTAATTTTATTCAAGCCTTAATTACAATTTGCACGTAAGGACACGTTTAACTCTATCCTAGCTGGTGTCAGCATCCTGACGTCAGCTATATCTCGCAATTTCGCCGACAATCTATTGTACAGACAACGAGATATGGTCTCGCTGACCTCCTGCCGAGTAACTGGTCATTGGGGACCGCCTCCTTGGCCCCCGCCTAATCTCACATTGACAGCTAAATATATAAGAAAAACAGAATATAGCATACCAAAAGTGGGTAAAAGGTATTAATGTTTTATGCAAGAAAATCGAGAATGAGTGTAATATCATTTAGAATATTGTACATTAAGACACAGATATTTTCAAACTGAATTACAGTAAATTCTAAACATACATACATATTCATATTGTATTTGAAATACTAAAACATTATATATACACAATGTTACCTCAATTTAAATTATAAAAGATAAGAACAATTATACGTTAGATATATTTATACTTACAATGTATATACCAACTATTATTGTGTCTGGCATTAGCGATTTTTTTTCAATTATTTTTGTCCTATTGTGCATTTTACAAGAAGTCATATTATAATCTTCGCACTGAAACATTTAATAATAATAACAACTTTAGGAAATAAATAAATAAGTTAATAATATATAATTACAATAATAATAACAATAAGTGAGCTTAATAATATTGTACTTAATGTCGTTGACAGAAGTGAGTTTAACTTGTTATATAGCAAGTTATTTCTCATTAAAGCAATAACCTACCAATGTAGGAAATCCATAATTGAACCTGGGCGATCAAAAAGTTTCAAGAAATTTTCAGAGAATAGTGGGTTTCTGCTATATCGAGCGATTTCAACAATCCATTTGCCTTCATTGTGGGTTTTCCAGAACTGATGGTGACCATAAAACGACTGTATTTTGATGCCCAGGAAATCAAATAATTTTACATTTACAGAGTCAATAGTTAAAATTTTTATATTCAATGTACCGTACATTATACTTGTAACTGATAACCCGATTTTCACCATAATTTATATACAGATTATCCATAGAATTCAGCAATAATTTTGCAAGGAAAAAAAAGTTGAAAATTTTCCGTGAGACAGCTTTTCAAGAAACTTTACACGATCGTGCAATTTTCTTAAACACTACGAAATTTCATGTATTGATTACCGAATGGGCATGCTATTTGGACAAGTGCTTACTGATTACTAGAATATTGCTGAACGTGTGACCTATTGTTATAGTCTAAAATTTCATAATGATGGTCTAAAGATTTACATCTGACTGCAATTAATCTCCTGTGATGATTCGCACGTTCAGTATAATACTATCCTTTAAGAATTCCAAAGTTCCGCTATTTCCAAACACTACATGGAAAGTGCCTCTGTGCAAAAGTTTTCAAATAAATATGTTTTTGCAATTGTGAGAATAGCCGTAGTTAGGGGGTTTCTAAACGTTGATCGACCTCGGGTTGGTAAAATCCGTCTCGTCGTCAATGGATGGCTTGACGGTCTGAGACAGAGAAATCGGGCAATTTCTGTCTGCTGTCAGGCTTACATAGTTTATTATGTAGCCGAGAGAAGATGGGCATACGTCCGAAACGCATATCGGCCCACAAGATATTCCTGAATAAAGAGTCATGTCAAATATGCCCAGTGTCTATCTATGCAGCCAGTTGTGACAGATAAATAAATATTTCATAATAATCAAAAATATCAAGATGTTTTTTAATGTTTCCGAGTCTTGCCAACAATAAAGAGACATGCGGAAGAAATGTGTTGTTGTAAAGCCAAGGGTATTTTCACATATGAATTCAAGATGTCAAGGAGATCTCACATATTTTCAATCTGATAAAAACTACATGTTTATTTTAGTGTACCAAGATCATTTGACTAAGTTGGTTGTATTACGGTTCCTCTGAACAAAGCGGGGCCGAATAAGTTGGTACACACTTGATATATAACTGCTTCTCGATGCTTCCTGCATCCTCCAGTCTGATAATGGCCGCAAATTTGGCAATAAACTTATAGAAGACTCGAAAATATCATTGCGGCTTGTTAGAAATGAGGTATATAGTAGATCAAATAGTCGGTATCAGGTCGATTGCTATGTTTCTATCTTCCAATAATCGTAAAAAATTTCATACCAGTCAATACATACTGTTGGAATAAATAAATATTTATTGTGCAAACATGAAGCGTATTGCAACAACACTGTTCATTAAACTATTTTAGTTATAAAACTTTTGGTAAGATATAAGACAGTTGTGAATGACGATATGAGTGAACAACAGCTTATGAGAGACCAAACGTATGGAAAAGTGGAAAAAGCTTACTGAGAGCGAGTGGAAAAATCATTAAACAACGTTAGTTGGTGATAGTTTATGACTTGCCAATAGATGGAGAGTATAGCATTTTCGAAATTTTTTAAGAGACTCTTACGTATTAAAAAAAGTAGTCTCTTGTGGAAAGTCCTCCGGGGGAGCTTTTTCTTTTTGGCAAATTGTCGTGTGTTGCATTGAGTGTGTCCAATTCATTCTACAATCCGATAAAGGTAAAACATCAGCTTATTGCTCTGAAAACCCTAAAACAGAATGTGGACAAGCCACATCAAGAAGTGTTTACAAGCATCAACTCCTAGATTTTTAATTATTGTATTATATTCTAAATTTTATATAAAATTACAGACAAAATTAGAGTAATTTGAGTTTTCTTTAATACATTTACATAAAACAATGGATTTTTTTACTTTGATGATATATGACAGCTGGAGATTTAAGCGAGCTGTTTGAAAGGGTACCTCTAGAGAGGACTTTTTATGAAAAACTGTGCTAATTTAGGTGTGTGATCTTGACGAAAACTCTGAAATATCTACCTGGCTAGCCAGAAAGTGGGCATCGGTAACTTTGTCACTGGAAACAGATCGGCAAATTAAGAATGTAATAAATTAACAACGTCATTTTGAATATACTAAAAAGTCGGGCAATATTATAAACTGTAAACTACTAATAATTATGCAATTAAAATTTAAAAGATGAAATTTGTTATCAGTTTAAATAAATAAATAATACAAATAACTTACAATTTTAACGTAATTTTTTTCTACTTGTATGAAAGAAGACTCTTCAATCCTTTCAGTAAATGCAAAACGCCGATTATTACAATTATATAAGAAAGTCACATCATTTGGATTCAACTAACCCTCTTTCAGAATGACACTCTCACATGCACAATGTAATCGTTCTGAATGAATTTGCTTGTAGTTTCTGAAATTTACACAGATTTTACTTATTTGTAAAAATACTTCAATCAAAAGATTTAGAATATAAATATCAACGGAAACTTGTTTGTTCGTTCTTTATAAAAATATTTATTCTTAAATTGATCAGTACTAAAGATTGTGATTTTCACAACCAGGATTAACACTAAGATAAATACTGCCCAAAAACATTGATTTAATTTTTACATATAAATTAATTTCTGTTTTTGCTATTAAACTCAAATTGTTACATCTAAAACCCGAATACTTTTCTCTTTCAAACAATTTTCGCAAAAATAACGATTTCATATATTTAAAAGTTTTCTCTTATAAATCCGGGTAACGCCGTATATAAAAGCTATTCATAAATAAAACAGAATTAAAACTGTCAGAAAAAAATAAACTGTTCATATACAACGTTTAACAGAGAAGTTGCAAGAACTCAACCCAATTTATTAATTATGCAATTAAATTATAACGAAAAAATTCCAGATACATCAAGCAATACATGTTTCAGATGAATCATGTTAAGTAGCACATGCAATATTAACTAATACATTGTGTAGTACTTCCACGTCTTTATCAAGTCTCATCTCTGGAATAATGTAGTATTTACTTTGAATAGAAAGAGTTATTTATGTCAATATTTATTATAATAAAATAACATATTCAAAACATACAAATAATTTCTAATGTAAAGGATAAAGACACATTGCGGTAATTCACACAAAAAGTCAGATTTATATTCTATAAATTATCATTTTCAATAAAAAATTCCAATTTTATATAGAAAGAAACATGTAAAAAGTACTCACCGTTAAATCCACATCTGTAAAGATTACATGAAATCAGTACAAAACTTAGCTCCAATTGAAGTGTCATGTAAAATATTGTTCTATATCAAAATAGTTGTACCTTGCCCAATTTGGTTTCTTTAACTTTATTACGTCCTGAGATATTAAGCGAAATAGATGCCAACACACAGACACCTGCACATGCACATAGATTCATATACATAGAATTGTTTATGCGACTTTTCTACTTTTTGGGTTAAGAATTATCAAAACGTATAGATTTGCAAAAATGTCGGAGTGTTAAATTTTACTCGATTTCCATACTTTTCCTTTTATTCTATACATAACAGCCGGGAAAGTAATACAAGTAAATTTTCATTGTTCCTTGTATTTAAACTGGTATGAAATTTTTTTAAATGACGTCCGCAACAAAACTACAAATCCTAATGAAGATAATGTACACAATACCGATATAAGTATATAATATAAATAGCTTTTTTTATAATATTTTAAAAAGTTAAGTCTTAAAATATATACTATCGTAAAATATCTCAGAGTTCGTAAACAATAATTAGTAACTTTCCATGATTAAAAATTCAGTCATGCAAACTTGCAAAACGTTGAACAGTCATTACAAACTCACGCAATTCGTTTAGTGTGTTTAATTATTTTTACTGTTTAAAACTGAAAGGTATAAATGCAGTTCAATATACGAAAATTAACGAAAATCGAAATTTGACTTGACTAACAGATAATTAGAAATTACGCGTGAATTATACTTAAACATACTGAGAATATTCTACATTATTTTTAAAAAGACATTTTCAGTATTTTCTTCTGCTAAATCTCATGCAATAAATTAAATTTGTTTACTGTTCGACAAAACGACTTGTAATACTATAAATCAATTATCCGTATGACAACCGGGTAAAATTCATTTACATGTTTTTACATGAACGAAAAATTATTTTATTTTAAATAAATTTGCAAAATATATTATTGTAGTATTTATACTGTAGAACACTTGCCCTTTTTAATTCGACTATCTCATGTATACAGGAGGGCAATTTTGTTGCTAAAAACACCAAAAGTCTGCTTTAGGCAACGAATAAGCTATTTTTGTTTCGTTCTGATTTTTATATAGGCAGGCAAGCTTATAATACTCTATATAATTGTAAGAAATTCTATACCTCAACCTATTGGTCGGGCACATGTCCGTATGTTTTGTGAGCCTACCCGAATTCTATGACATATATGATATAAAACGTAGAATTGGATTGGTCTAATGGGGTAAAGCAATACAATAATGGTCAATCATTAAAAGCAGTGAATTCCCCACATACGGTTTTCTGTACGAAACTGCTCATTATTTCGGTGTTTGTTAGACACCCATGTGGTCAATCTATTGGTTAGAGACGAACCCACGACTAACTACCAGTGTCAGTGGTTTATTAAAGACTAACTGGTGAAGTTATTTAAGATTGCACCATACAGTTATATGAAAAAGCATAAATAATATAAAAATCATTTACCTTTATTATATAATGTTTAACATTAATTGTGTATTTTGGAGATATATTAAAGTAAAGTAAAATAGTAAAGGTTAGATTAATTGTAATTTCTTGTCTGTATGATCAATTAGAAATACAGTCAGTGAAGGAAATGAAATTCAAAATCATTATAATGGGATCCAATCAGAAGCAATATAGACTTTCAACATTCAGCTATAACATGTTGATGGTCTTAGCAAAATCCAATGGTAAAACGAAATATCTTCGAGTTTGGAGACACGTGTAGCAGTTTTATCATCAAGTGTAGTAATAAATGATAATTTTTCCAAATGCTCCGAACTATGAGTGAAATTCTGGACAATTATTTTTTATTTAATTCAAATATCAAAATTTATAAAGTTGAACAAAATGTAAAATTTTGGAAAGTCGACAGGCAAATTCAGAAAATGCTATTTTGATAACGCTTCCTTTCTGACAGACACATTATGCATTAAGTTTTACTGATTTAAATTAAAGAAGTTCATAGAAATTCTTAAATTAAACAATTGTCCAGTTATTTGTAGGACCTTGACCGAGTTTGGGCATATATATGCAGTGAACAAAAATTGAATGAAAGAAGAAGATGGGGAAAGATCAGGGACAGTTCGAATTCCAGGTCGACTCGAATTTAAATTCGTTGTTTTTCAGAATCAAATTTAAGTTTGACTTCGACAACAAATCTATCTAACTTCCTTCAGGAGAGAATTTTCGAATTAAAATATTGTGACTTTCTGTTAAAATCAGAAGTGTGTATATAGTTTGTCGTGGGCCTCCTATTTCTGTAGTTTTCACACTGTCTTGTCAATTATCTACCAATCTCCGTTCTCGCGATGAACGAAAGACAGGTGGACAGACAGCCAGCCAGATAACATTTGGAATTCATAGGTCTACAGTATTTTCAAATTGAAGCGCTGTAATAAAAATAACACATGCGTGATTAAAAAATACGGTGTTTCAGCTAAGAGAACTTTTTTCTGTTTAATTGGTAAATACATATGCAAAGTACCCAGAAAACTTTGTGCAGTTAAATGAGTGATTTTACCTTTCTTTTTTGCAGAACAAAAAAGTTAAATAGTATTTAACTTCACATAAACGAAAAATTTAACTGTAATTTATTTTACATTTTTTTCCGTGTTCTGTGATAAGAGTAAAAAAACTCATTCTCTTCTAAACTAAGGTTAATTTTTATATTTAACTTTACTTATTCTTTTTAATTTAATCGCCTAAATATAATTGAAAGAATTGCGTGAGTTTGTAGAGTTATCGAGTAGATATGTATACCATTGCGTGACTGAATATATAGTCAAGCCACCGTATAAAATATTAGATACTAGCCGAAAAGCCCGCGTTGCCCGGGCAAAATATAATAACAAAAAGTAAAATTGTTAGATTATTTCGTAATTCTAATTTTTCTGTTATATTATATTATAGTATTTCATTTATAATTACAGAAGCTTATCGCACCGAGTAAGCAATTAACCCATTTAAATTTCTTTTAAATTGTGAATAGTAGACGAATAAAGAACCCATACATAAAATAATATTTGTAGTTATATAAATGAAACACTATAATATAACAAACAGTAAAACGAAGAATATATAACGAATTTGGTTATGTTAGCCTACCATTGTCACGTTGAACGCGATACTCACACGGTACGAAATGGCACAATCTCGTTGGTCAAGTAGACACCAATTGAAAATATATCTTAAAAAATTTAATACATCGTACTTTTTCCTAATGTTAACTCTAAGAACTGTTCCACTCGCAGCCGAACATCAAATGATAATCTGCAAACCAATCAAATTTCTCGAAAAACGGATCAAATATCTAAACTCGGCAAATTCGAAAACCACTTTAAACATATTTTGTGCTCTCCGGTAACCTTGTATTATACAATTTCCCTACTCAAATACCACCATAACGCTTGTCCGATAGAAAGGAGACTGGTGAAAAAGAAGGTCAAAGTAATTTAACCAAAAGTGACCAACCTCTTTTCCGGGAGGAGATCAACGACTATTAGTTAATGCTGGTCTACTATTAATATTTGATAGTGATGCGTGTCGGATGAATTGTGATGATCGCTCACGTGATAGAAGTCGTTAACCTTAACGGCCGAAAGACTTCGTATGATTTGTTTAAATGATAAAATTAATGTCAATATCAGATATTACCTAATGTTTTCAGAATTGGTCATTCACAGAGTTGAAACAGTCTATTCCTTACAAGGGGTATGTGATGCTTTATTGTGAATTAAATATACATGATATGAATTATGTATACTTGATATTAAATAGCTATTCAATTTCTATAAATTAAACACCAATTGATCTTTCTTGTCGACAAACTCGTTCTTGGAGTTTTTATTTATCTCCAGCAATTACGGAATGTTCATCAAGGCAGCCCGGCCACTCGATAAATCTGTTGCTCTTCTGAAACCTTTCCAGGTTTTGGTGAGTGTTTCTTGCATTTTTATGAAAGGAAAGTTTTTGTATATTGCTTTCATCATTCAATTTTAATTACTTTCATTTCAGCTCTGGATTTTCATTGGTCAACCATTTCATTACTGTTATTA
Source organism: Centruroides vittatus (assembly GCF_030686945.1). Lineage (NCBI taxonomy): Eukaryota > Metazoa > Arthropoda > Arachnida > Scorpiones > Buthidae > Centruroides > Centruroides vittatus. Next base: position 44,766 of record NW_027122623.1, on the reverse strand, counting down.
TTATCATTTATTATTTTCAAAATGGAAGCAAGAATACGTCAGTAGAAATCATTGCATTTTACATCAATATATTCGACGATATTACGTTGTTTGTTACGACAAGGTACGTATTTCGTGCATAACATAACTCCGCTACGTAGTGTATGAGATGCCTTTAGTGAAAATAAAATGAATTCAAAATATTTAAAATATTGCATAACAGAAATTTAAACGTATTTTTGATTATTTTCCACCAATTAAAATTTAGTTACGTTGCTGTGTTTGTCACTATAATTGCATTTTTCAGACAACGATATTATTTATGTATTGTAGATGTCACATGTCACCAATCACAATAATGCAAATTTGAAAAGTCAGTTAACATGCTTTACTTACAATTGATGATCGTAATATAATTCATATTTCATTTATATTCACACAGCTAGAAAGGAAATTTCAGCTTATACATAGAAGCCCATAGGATTATTTTGACTAATTTCATTAATTTCATCTGGTCAAAATAATCCTATGGGCTTCTATGTACAATTATGTAAATTAATTCTAGGCTGCCCGAAATCCACCAGAGGACTCTCAGCTTTGCGATTATATAACATGAATGCTGTCGTGGAGAATTTTAACGAATTTTTAGTGTGTAAACGTCGTAGCCTACAGGAAAAGGTCGACGTCGAAATCACTTTTACTTTTGTGATGTTCTTTGATTGTGTTCATGGGTTGTTTGTGGAAGTGTTGCTTCACGTCGCCGGCTGATTTTTGTCTTTCCTGGTTTGGAATAAAAGGATATTAATAGGCAAAAAGGCTCGAAATTTTATATTTGTATGGTCTAAACTTTCATTAATGAAATTTAAGTTTAATTCAAGCGCTAAAAATACGAGAAGACTATTATATCTTTTTTCTGCTATGTTTTTACTGTTTTACATTTCTGTGTATATACTGTCTAATTTGACCTTGTTTATTAATAATACTTATTATACTGATGTAATTTCTGAATAATAGTAAGAAGAAATCTTAGTCAAAAGACAAAACAAAATTTTATTTTATATTATTATATTAATTTATATTATATTTTTATATATTTATTATTTATTATTATATTATTTTATCCTGTACACTGCTTTTGTGTATCGCAGCTGGAGCTGAGCTGAATGTTGTAAACCTACTCAAGAGTTTTAACAATTTTAAAACATTTTATAACAATTTTTAAAAAACTTTTTTAAAAACAATATCACACCGACAATAATATTTAAAATAAAAATAGACTATAAAGGAAATAAAAATAATTTTAATATTAATACAACACTAATATTGATATAGTGTCCAAAAAACAGAGTGTAACATATCTATCTTAGTATTTTTCAACATTACGCATTTATAAAATGATAAAATGTACTAAATAATTAAAGTTTTATAGTAAAAATTGTCTTTAATCTCTGATCTAGGTGGTGTTTTTTCTGTTTTAATTTTTTTTTCTATTATATTCTTCTCTGTTACCTTTTTTCTAGAACTGTTCTACCCTTTACGCTATTTCTAAATGATAGTCAACGTTGCCAAAAATAAGCTAATAGTAATAAAACTAGAGAATAAAAACAATAAGATGTTAATTTTAAATAATATAAAGAAAATTTAAGCCAACCAACTCTACTCTCGAATTACAGCTTTCGATGATTTGGCCACGAGATCGTACAGAGTAAACTGCTTTCTTACGTACAGATTGTTTGACGATCTGAAACCGGAAGTATACATATAATTTAGACACTAATGAATTACATAAAATCGAGACTTTTTAAAAAATATTCAATTTGACGAATTTATTGAAACTGTAATATTTTGTTTCAAAATTTTTTTTTGAACTGTCAAGGCTTGCTAAATTTAACACTGAGAAAAAAATTTCATATATATTTATTTCAGACTGATATCAATTTATAGCAATTAATGAAACATGTCCAACATACTCCATTATAAAATCAATCTTGGCATTTAATTCAAATCTCATAGTTTTTTTTAAAGCGTGAAAGATAACGTCTCGGTCCACGAAGACCGTATGAGGTCTGACATTTATATTAATAAAGATCTTGTCAAACTTGAAATGTCTGATAATTTCATCGTAATTAAACTTACACGAATTCCCGCAGAAGCTGTTCCAGTTTCATCAAATGTTCTTCTTAACTAAGTGTATCTGGCTATGATCATTTATTGGTGGACTTGGAAAACGTGATTCAGACATTTCTTCACATAAATTTAATAATTGATGACGCAAACGCGAGAATAGGCAACGAAATGGAAAATATATTGGTCCTAATATGATATGTCAAAATTCTCGTAAGTCCAACGAACCGATAGTCAATCAAAGAGGAAGAAAATCTTCTTATTTGATTAAAAAAATTTTTAGACTTGAATCATCGATGAATGCAAAAGCATTGGGGTTTTTTTGAATTTGTGTGGATATTAGTGTTTGTGTGTAGGAAACACGATTTTCTTCGTCCTGTTGAAAGCTTAATAATTTTTGTCCATTTTGTCGAAAATTTCTCAAATTACGCTTAAAGATTTAATTTTTCGGAGGTTTAATAGTGTGGGTGCGCCTGGAGGTGGACGGAGTCGCGCCTCCCGTTTTGTACGGCTAACAGGTCAGTGAGACCTGCCCACGTCAAGATGGCGGGTCTGATTCGTTACAGCGTCACTCGTCGCGAGTGGAGGAAGTTGATGGGTCTGACGATAGAGCGGCGGCGGCGATACTCGAATAAAGGACATGAACAACGTATAAAATCAACAACAATTTATTAAGACTAAAAGCTAGAATGAAATAGGGGCGAGCTACCGTCGCCTAAGTTTCAATGCGCGGAGGGAGAGTTTACACTACGTGGGTAGGTCATACCTCTGTGTCCGAGTGGATCTTGTCTCCGTTCAAGAGATCCTCGGCTCCGGTTCCTGTCGTTCGGGCGGGTTTCGTCGGGTTCGAGACGCACACACACTGGTTAAAGGACACTACGTAACCGACCCCTTTTTCCGCTCTCGTCGCCCTTTTATCGTCTCGGGTCACGTTTTGCTTTTTCACCAACCAGGATTATTCGAATGTTGTTCCTCATGATTCATGTTTTCTCCGTGGGAACCAAACAATAAAATATTTTATTATTAGCGTTTTGGTTCCGACGAGTTCGAATTTTCACAATAGGATTAAATTTTGGTGGTTAAATGTCGATACGGTGGGGAGAGGAGAAAGAATTGTATGATAAATCTCGAATATGGTCGGACTTAAGACGATTTTTCGCATTATTAGCATTCACAATTTTTTCATAAACACCTTCCCTACCCTCAAAATTAAGGTTGATGCCATGTTATAATAATTAAAATTATGAAAAATTTTTTCATAAAATTTCATAGGAGATAACACTACAAACCCAGTTCCTAATGATGACAAAAAGTTAAAGAACTCGCTGCAGGGTTTTTTTATTGTTTAGTTGAAAGTATTAAAACTTCAGAAACGTAATGGTAATATACCTACTTTATTGGCTTAATGTGTAGAGTACATATTATAAATTTAAGATATACATTTTTAATATCGATATTAGAAGCGTATACAATCGATCTTCCAAATAATAGCCATTTCTAATCAGAGGCTATTAAACTTTTTCCTTACAATTAACTTTTAAATAAGGAGTTTACTTCGAAAAACAGCCATGTCGTATGTCTTTTCTTGTCTTTTACATTAGGCAAAAGCTACTAGGCTATGGTGTTTCGGGGTAAGTTGTGACGTGCGATGTGACGTAGTTAGTAATGATATATTTTTTATACTCGTAGAATAACGCTTTCCGCGAATACTTCTAAAAGCAACTGGCTCCTATTCAGGCGTTACAGACGTGGAAAAAACCCGACGTGGTCAGCCGGCCCCGGCGACGAGACAAGGCTATATCTCAGTCCACTTGCCACATATTAACCATTATTAAAATGTTTTAATTAGAGTAAATGCAAGAGGGTTTTTTCAAAGATAGTAAAGTAAAAACGATTAAAAACAGAGTTCCTAAACCGAAATCACAATATATATGACGTGCCGTATGATTTATTCTGACATGTAACTTTGGACACATGTGCCCTTAGTTTGTCAACTCACGTGCATACTAAAGGCAAGAGGTTACGTCACTCATTATCTTTAAGTAAGCTTCACCCATACTTACTTTCGGTTATCCGGCATGTTCGGAAATATTTTATTCATCTGTTTAAGAAATATCCAGATTATAGACAGTGCATTGTATATGTCTTTGTTCGGGTTTTTCAGTAATAATTTCTTCAGCAATTTCAATAATATATTATTTTTATATTTTATTCTTTCTTCTTATTTTGGAGAAACTGACGTCAATAATATAATACAATCATAACTTATCAGATCTCGTTTTCAAATTATAAATATTTATACATCAATCTATATAAAATTCTATGATGGATAGGTAGGCTGTTATAAAACAGCCCTACATAGTCCTATTTTAAATAATTTATTGCGTTACTTACATCGCGGTGCATCAGATGTCAACCAAACTGACGAGTCACTCAGTTTCTATTCTAGATTTCTCATCGGCCATTTAAATGCAAGAAGTACAACAAAAATGTTTTATAAAGCGGCCCTCGATATTCCTGATTTACTCTAATGTGATTACATAAATGACAGATACTTTATGCTTCCTCCTTCATGTTACATGCGCGAATTACAAATGAGAATTGAAGAAACTATACCCGTGTATAGCTTCAACATGTTATTCAAATTATGGTAGTAATTTCAATTTCACGTAATTGTTTGTTGTGTTAAGAGAAATCAAATCGAATCTCTGTAATGTCAACATTCGAAAAATAAAACCTGAACACGTTGTGCATTACAACAGTCGTATAACATAAGTTAATTACAATTGTGTTTCAATGTTCACTATGAAACAACGTTCTTTAGTATATTTATATATTTTTTTACATGCTACAATTTAACGTTTAGCATCCAGTTGCAACTCTTTTGGCTTTTGTTCATTAATTTACATGCAAAAAAATGAAAAACTTAACTGTCATTCGTTGAAACTTTGTGTTATTACATTTTATGAGTATTGTTGTTGAAAAAAGTAGAATATAATAAAAAAAGTTCATAGGAACAAGAAACTACTTTAACGAATATAGCATTATTACCTTAAATTTTAAATATGATTAAAAATTAATTAACAATATTGAATGTCCTGACTTTGCATTTTCTGCATCTAATCCTTTTAATTTTGTTTACAAGAATTTCTGTAAGAAATACTACAAAAGAGATCAAATATCCTGTAACTAATAAATACAGTAGACCCATAATATCATTTATTTCCAGAGGTTCTTCGTTATTATTATCGACTGTCTTACCATCGTAAAAGACTTCGTTTCTTCTTTTTTCTTCAAGAATATCTCTGTCAATTTTCCCTGATAATCCACTTTGTTCAATACGATTTACCCTGTTAAATATAATTACATACTATTACTCTTCTGTATTACATGTCTGTATATATAGAGTACATTACTTCAGTTATGCAACATATTAAAGATGTTTGAGTTACTAAAATTATTCAAACTTTTGCAAGCTAAAAGTTCGTGTGTGCCATTATATATGAGACTTGAACATTTACGGAGTTTGGCTTATATGGAACGTTCTGGTACCAATCTACGGCATATACCCAGGTAGATGCGGTTCATTTGTATTATCGATATGTCTCGTAATTTTACAAGAATTAGAAATACAGCTTGTGTATTAATTAATGAGTATGAGATATTGATCGCTTAGTTGTTGCAAATTACTCATTTGTTAGACATGTTGCCTTTTGAAACAGTGTTATGGAAGGTTACCTTTCTGGTTTTGCAATACCACGGAGTTGGCTATAGTAACTGTTAAATTTATGATTATCTTCAGTTATTCCACTCTACAAGAAACTAAACGCAACGGGAAAGTTGTTCTGTCATATTGTAAGAAAAAATAAAATAAATTTTACATATTACCAGATACATTAAACTAAAGCGCTAACATTATAAGGAAGTATACTAATTGGTTTAGCTGAAATGACGTGTCTACTAATGTTCAGTAGCATTATCCGCTAGAAAATTGTAAGTGATACAAACACATTTTTCATACTTACGTTTTTGCGATTTTTTCAGCATAATTCACTTTGACTAAGTTGATTTGTATTAACTGAAATTTTGTAAACAATATGTCTTTTGATACGAAAACATCTTCTTTTTGCCGGTTGGTCATACTCAGTTCGATTTTCTGTCTTGCTGCTAGCACGGCGTGAGTTCCATTAAGTACTTTTTTAATTGGTTTATTATATGGCTCGTTATACTTTTGAACCTTTTTAACGTTTTCATAAAAGATTTTGACTTCGTCATCTCTAATGATTTTCCTTTCGTAGTACTTCTACAAATATATGAATTAATGAAATTCGTGTAAATTAATATACACACAAAACTTTAATATTTTTATAGAGGATCTAAGTTGCTGTTGCAAATTCATAATGCTTTAGAATTTATGTATAATCAAATTTAATTATAATTATTTTCAAGATATTATAATTTTTTCAGTTGCGAGTTAACTGCATCAGGCATTCTAAACAAAAATGTCTTGTACGTGTAGATTCATATAAAGTATACTCTGATAAATACGAATATAAGAACAATATTACGTGTTTCAAGTTAAATTAAAAGATACAATTTTATAGAACTAAAATTATTTTTAATAAAATGATACGTACGTATAAATAAAGTCGATTAAAGTAAAAATTTTCATGACTATACTTAAACAAAGTGATATTGTATCTTCCTTCTTTCACCGATTCAGCCAATTCCTGAAATGTCTGAGGAATGGTTTCTGTTCCAGGATTAACCATGAACGATGGCAAAGTGCCTACGTATGCTGATGTCAGAACAAATGCAATCAGGATCCAACAGCCAATCAGGATACGAAACGTCATGAGAAAATAACGATTTATTGTTGTGTCTGGAAAATAAAAAAATAATAGTAATAGGAAATAATAGTTAATTACTGACAACAGAAATAAATACGTTTTAGTTTTGGAAATTATGATTTCTTATTAAATAACTATACAATATTTTTGTAAGTGTCATATGTAACGATTTTGAAATTTCTCCTATAAAGTTTTAAACGAACAGATGTGAGCACAGTTATAACACTAATTAGGTTAATGTTATCTTAAGTTCCAAGATGGCGGCTCGCCTCTGATTCCAGCAAGGAAGTAGTGGGGACGCACGTTTTCCTAAACCTAACCTATTCTAATAAATTACCATAATTATTAGTAACCAAATTATTAGAATAGGTTAGGTTTAGGAAAACGTGCGTCCCCACTGTTTCCTTGCTGGAATCAGAGACGAGCTGCCATCTCGGAACCTAAGGTAACGTTAACCACTAATTATCGTCATTTGATATTAAAAATCATGACACCGCATTTCATTACTGACAAGATATCATTTCACTACTCTATTCTTATGCATTATTCTCGTTAAATATTCGGTCTATGGAAATTGACGTCGTGCATAATATAATATACTCACCTTGTCGAAGGAAGTTTCTCAATATAATCCAAAATAAGGTGGAAAATTTTGGCATTTTATTGTTTCTATACTCATTCTCTTTCTTCGTTATTTCATACGAAGTTAACAAAATGATTAGGAAAGAAAAAGGAATGCAAATCCAAATCTGAAATAGAAAATTTACATATTCATTTTATATTTTTTAAAATATTAATGTTTTTATAATACAGTAAAACCTGCAATTACGACCATCCGTAAATTGCAGCTGTTTGTTCAGGAATGTTCTCCTGTATATAAAATAACCTCCAAAGACCACTTTATATAAAATTTTCAAGTTTCTTTGAGTGCCAGTTGTTGAGAGGTCCTAGAGTATATTATATTAAAAAATTTTAAAATTATAGAAAGCTAAATCGTAGGCATCTTTGTTACGGTTAAAAAATTGAAATCTTTGAATTTTTCAATACCAATTACATTAAAAATACGTTTCATTTCGTTATATTTCACATGGATTTGTTATAGCCTAGCAGCGGTCAAATAAATGACACCACTAAACCCTTTTAGTTGGATCCGTGTTTGTGCTTTGTCATCGTTGCTGCCGCGTGGTTTTTCTACTATTTTTCTAATAGAAAAAGTAATGTTCAAAATAACCACTCAGTCGGTTAACGAAACACAAAGTTTATATTTATAATACAAATGTACAAAATGATACAAAGTAGCGTTACAATTAATTATGCACAAACACTAGTCCGAGCAACAACCGACTATATCCGTACAAGTTCGTCGGAACAACTACTTACGATCTCGCAAGCAGACTTATAATTAACAACATCTCCGAGTCAGGAACAAGTTAGTACTAAACCACTGGAGTTCACTTTCCCCAGATTTCCGTAACGTCCAACGAGAGAGATAGTTAGAACTTCGATCACAACGATCCTCCCCGATCCGATCCAATCTTAAATAGTCGACGGCGTTCGAACCCTACTTCAATCAAATTCGAACGTTTCCACAACGTCCGGCCAACGGTCAATTTCCGCCAGCCAATCGTCCGTCTGTCGTCGATTTGAAACTCAACGGTCCTTCTAACGTTTCTTCCGTTATGAAAGTTCGTTATATTAAAACAGGGTGGAAATCGCTCGCCTAGGCGATTTCATACCCTACAGAAAAGATTTTCATATTCATGTGTTAAATAAATATTTTTCCTTGAAGCATATATCCCTTGGCAGATGGTTCACGTGTTGCCTTGATTTATACTACGACTTAATGAATCTGATAAGTTATCAAACGTTTAATATTTCTTTCCCCATGTAAATTTTGATTCGTACAGCTAAAAAATGTCATTTAATATATAGAAAAAATAATAATTTTTGAAACATACCATTGCATCGAAAGGTTTTACCAAGATAAAGGCTTTATCTAATGGTCTTGCAGCACGTATTGCAAATGTAGTTGGAATGTGAGTTACGGACGAAGAATAAGAAACGTAAGATTTTCTGGTATTAACAGCAGAGATGGAGATATCTCCCTAGTAAATTAAATTTCGTTATAGTAATACATTTTAAAATTTAACAATTGCTAGATATAGATTTATTACCTCACTTGCAAACAATGGAGTTATAAACCTAAAACGACACAAATAAAATGAATTTAACACTTCTAATATGATTTACGTACACTGTATGAAAGAAAACGTACTTGAAATGAAGCACGTCTGCTAGTAGTTCAATATATCTCCGAGTATATGTTTTTTTCTTCTCGTCTATGTCAGTTTCCTAGAAAACAAGTTATTATTGTTATTTAATTTTAAATATTACTGTGTTTAAATTTCAGTTTAATTGTTTAATAGTTATTTTTCCTCGTTATTGGATATATTTTTCTGAAAATACAAATATCTAAAAAAGCTTTGAATGAATTACACGTGTAAAAAATTTCTAAAGCGGATTATGACTGGTTGAATTAGAAATGTTTTCAATAGAAAGCGGATTATGACTGAGTTGAATTAGAAATGTTTTCAATAGAAAGCAGATTATGACTGATTGAATTAGAAAAGTTTTCAATAGAGAGCGGATTATGACTAGTTGAATTAGAAATGTTTTCAATAGAAAGCGGATTATGACTGATTGAATTAGAAATGTTTTCAATAGAAAGCGGATTATGACTGATTGAATTAGAAAAGTTTTCAATAGAAAGCGGATTATGACTGGTTGAATTAGAAATGTTTTCAATAGAAAGCGGATTATGACTGATTGAATTAGAAATGTTTTCAATAGAAAGCAGATTATGACTGATTGAATTAGAAAAGTTTTCAATAGAAAGCGGATTATGACTGGTTGAATTAGAAATGTTTTCAATAGAAAGCGGATTATGACTGATTGAATTAGAAATGTTTTCAATAGAAAGCAGATTATGACTGATTGAATTAGAAAAGTTTTCAATAGAAAGCGGATTATGACTGGTTGAATTAGAAATGTTTTCAATAGAAAGCGGATTATGACTGATTGAATTAGAAATGTTTTCAATAGAAAGCGGATTATGACTGATTGAATTAGAAATGTTTTCAATAGAAAGCGGATTATGACTGGTTGAATTAGAAATGTTTTCAATAGAAAGCGGATTATGACTGGTTGAATTAGAAATGTTTTCAATAGAAAGCGGATTATGACTGATTGAATTAGAAATGTTTTCAATAGAAAGCGGATTATGACTGGTTGAATTAGAAATGTTTTCAATAGAAAGCGGATTATGACTGGTTGAATTAGAAATGTTTTCAATAGAAAGCGGATTATGACTGATTGAATTAGAAATGTTTTCAATAGAAAGCGGATTATGACTGGTTGAATTAGAAATGTTTTCAATAGAAAGCGGATTATGACTGATTGAATTAGAAATGTTTTCAATAGAAAGCGGATTATGACTGGTTGAATTAGAAATGTTTTCAATAGAAAGCGGATTATGACTGATTGAATTAGAAATGTTTTCAATAGAAAGCGGATTATGACTGATTGAATTAGAAAAGTTTTCAATAGAAAGCGGATTATGACTGGTTGAATTAGAAATGTTTTCAATAGAAAGCGGATTATGACTGATTGAATTAGAAATGTTTTCAATAGAAAGCGGATTATGACTGATTGAATTAGAAATGTTTTCAATAGAAAGCGGATTATGACTGATTGAATTAGAAATGTTTTCAATAGAAAGCGGATTATGACTGGTTGAATTAGAAATGTTTTCAATAGAAAGCGGATTATGACTGGTTGAATTAGAAATGTTTTCAATAGAAAGCGGATTATGACTGGTTGAATTAGAAATGTTTTCAATAGAAAGCGGATTATGACTGATTGAATTAGAAATGTTTTCAATAGAAAGCGGATTATGACTGATTGAATTAGAAAAGTTTTCAATAGAAAGCGGATTATGACTGGTTGAATTAGAAATGTTTTCAATAGAAAGCGGATTATGACTGATTGAATTAGAAATGTTTTCAATAGAAAGCGGATTATGACTGGTTGAATTAGAAATGTTTTCAATAGAAAGCGGATTATGACTGGTTGAATTAGAAATGTTTTCAATAGAAAGCGGATTATGACTGATTGAATTAGAAATGTTTTCAATAGAAAGCGGATTATGACTGATTGAATTAGAAATGTTTTCAATAGAAAGCGGATTATGACTGGTTGAATTAGAAATGTTTTCAATAGAAAGCGGATTATGACTGAGTTGAATTAGAAATGTTTTCAATAGAAAGCAGATTATGACTGATTGAATTAGAAAAGTTTTCAATAGAAAGCGGATTATGACTGTTGAATTAGAAATGTTTTCAATAGAAAGCGGATTATGACTGATTGAATTAGAAATGTTTTCAATAGAAAGCAGATTATGACTGATTGAATTAGAAAAGTTTTCAATAGAAAGCGGATTATGACTGGTTGAATTAGAAATGTTTTCAATAGAAAGCGGATTATGACTGATTGAATTAGAAATGTTTTCAATAGAAAGCGGATTATGACTGGTTGAATTAGAAATGTTTTCAATAGAAAGCGGATTATGACTGATTGAATTAGAAATGTTTTCAATAGAAAGCGGATTATGACTGATTGAATTAGAAATGTTTTCAATAGAAAGCGGATTATGACTGGTTGAATTAGAAATGTTTTCAATAGAAAGCGGATTATGACTGATTGAATTAGAAATGTTTTCAATAGAAAGCGGATTATGACTGGTTGAATTAGAAATGTTTTCAATAGAAAGCGGATTATGACTGATTGAATTAGAAATGTTTTCAATAGAAAGCGGATTATGACTGGTTGAATTAGAAATGTTTTCAATAGAAAGCGGATTATGACTGGTTGAATTAGAAATGTTTTCAATAGAAAGCAGATTATGACTGGTTGAATTAGAAATGTTTTCAATAGAAAGCGGATTATGACTGGTTGAATTAGAAATGTTTTCAATAGAAAGCGGATTATGACTGATTGAATTAGAAATGTTTTCAATAGAAAGCGGATTATGACTGGTTGAATTAGAAATGTTTTCAATAGAAAGCAGATTATGACTGGTTGAATTAGAAATGTTTTCAATAGAAAGCAGATTATGACTGATTGAATTAGAAATGTTTTCAATAGAAAGCGGATTATGACTGGTTGAATTAGAAAAGTTTTCAATAGAAAGCGGATTATGACTGGTTGAATTAGAAATGTTTTCAATAGAAAGCGGATTATGACTGGTTGAATTAGAAATGTTTTCAATAGAAAGCGGATTATGACTGGTTGAATTAGAAATGTTTTCAATAGAAAGCAGATTATGACTGATTGAATTAGAAAAGTTTTCAATAGAAAGCAGATTATGACTGGTTGAATTAGAAATGTTTTCAATAGAAAGCGGATTATGACTGGTTGAATTAGAAAAGTTTTCAATAGAAAGCAGATTATGACTGGTTGAATTAGAAAAGTTTTCAATAGAAAGCGGATTATGACTGATTGAATTAGAAAAGTTTTCAATAGAAAGCAGATTATGACTGGTTGAATTAGAAAAGTTTTCAATAGAAAGCGGATTATGACTGGTTGAATTAGAAATGTTTTCAATAGAAAGCGGATTATGACTGGTTGAATTAGAAAAGTTTTCAATAGAAAGCGGATTATGACTGATTGAATTAGAAATGTTTTCAATAGAAAGCGGATTATGACTGGTTGAATTAGAAAAGTTTTCAATAGAAAGCGGATTATGACTGATTGAATTAGAAATGTTTTCAATAGAAAGCGGATTATGACTGGTTGAATTAGAAATGTTTTCAATAGAAAGCGGATTATGACTGGTTGAATTAGAAATGTTTTCAATAGAAAGCGGATTATGACTGGTTGAATTAGAAATGTTTTCAATAGAAAGCGGATTATGACTGGTTGAATTAGAAAAGTTTTCAATAGAAAGCGGATTATGACTGGTTGAATTAGAAATGTTTTCAATAGAAAGCGGATTATGACTGGTTGAATTAGAAATGTTTTCAATAGAAAGCGGATTATGACTGGTTGAATTAGAAATGTTTTCAATAGAAAGCGGATTATGACTGGTTGAATTAGAAATGTTTTCAATAGAAAGCGGATTATGACTGGTTGAATTAGAAATGTTTTCAATAGAAAGCGGATTATGACTGGTTGAATTAGAAATGTTTTCAATAGAAAGCGGATTATGACTGATTGAATTAGAAATGTTTTCAATAGAAAGCGGATTATGACTGGTTGAATTAGAAATGTTTTCAATAGAAAGCGGATTATGACTGGTTGAATTAGAAATGTTTTCAATAGAAAGCGGATTATGACTGGTTGAATTAGAAATGTTTTCAATAGAAAGCGGATTATGACTGGTTGAATTAGAAATGTTTTCAATAGAAAGCGGATTATGACTGGTTGAATTAGAAATGTTTTCAATAGAAAGCGGATTATGACTGGTTGAATTAGAAATGTTTTCAATAGAAAGCGGATTATGACTGGTTGAATTAGAAAAGTTTTCAATAGAAAGCGGATTATGACTGGTTGAATTAGAAATGTTTTCAATAGAAAGCGGATTATGACTGGTTGAATTAGAAATGTTTTCAATAGAAAGCGGATTATGACTGGTTGAATTAGAAATGTTTTCAATAGAAAGCGGATTATGACTGGTTGAATTAGAAAAGTTTTCAATAGAAAGCGGATTATGACTGGTTGAATTAGAAATGTTTTCAATAGAAAGCGGATTATGACTGGTTGAATTAGAAATGTTTTCAATAGAAAGCGGATTATGACTGGTTGAATTAGAAATGTTTTCAATAGAAAGCAGATTATGACTGGTTGAATTAGAAATGTTTTCAATAGAAAGCTATTATAATGTTTTCAATAAAAAATTTCATGAAACTAAACTGTCAACAGAAAGCTCTTCGTTACGTTGTGTCTGTGAGATTACTTTACATTTATAATATTAATTTTTTTTTTGTGTAATAATAAATTGGTTAATAATTTGTGTCACTGTTGCAAAATGAAGGATCTGCTACTAATTATATTGTGTCAAACATTAATAAAATAAAAACTATTAATATTGAAGAAATTATTATAATATGCATATATACTTGACTTTTAAACAAACAACATCTGTTTCTCTTAAATTCAAACACACGAAATGTCAACTTCTGTTACTTGAATTACATTATAGCAAGTTAAAATTTCATTCGTTTATTTATTTGTGTAATCGGATTAAATTATATTTAAATGAAAATATATTATATATTTTCAATCCACATGTATTTTATGTCAGTAGAAAAAATACAGAATGTAGAATTAAAAACTTTACCCAAAAATTTTTTAATATTCTCAGTAAGAACATTTAAAACTGAGTGTGGTTTTAGCTAATATGGTAATTTATTTTAAAAAGTTTTTATATAATTAATTATTTTAAAATGGAAAAATGCTAGTTTTCAGGGAAAGAGTGAATTTTATAAAAAAAAAAAAAAAAATTTAAATACGAATAAAATCATCATTCACTCCGACCGTACTTAAACCGCGAACCCCCCTCTATCTTCCTACTCCTTTGACTTAGAACTAACAAAATTTAATATCTTTATTTCTTCTAATATTTTCCTGCAAAATATCAGAAATTTTCAGCAGGGAGTTGCAGAAGTTATTAAGCTTCGAATAGCGTGGACAAATCGTGCCATCCACGCACACTAATATTATCATACATACAGGAATTATACACCAGAAATTATTCATATGAAATTATTCATTATTCATATACGTAAATGGGTTTGTCACTGTGTTTTTCATTTGACTAACTCAAAAACAAACAAGAATATTCATCTTTTGGATTATTTATTTGTAGATCAACAAGCGATCTGCCGAACTAAAAAATGATTGTTTAACAACCAAACAGCCGAGGTTGGTCATGCATCATACTCCGAGGGATCCTGGATCGAATATTTTATAAATTACTTCTCCCTAACCTGCTGAACCATGTCGCCTACTATTAGGCTGCCCTCAATCTCTCGCTGGCTGAATCAATAACAGACATACGGGAAGGGAAAAAATTTCTGTAATGCCCACAATTTAAAGAATATGCGAAAAATTAAACAGAATAAAAGGAAACTATAAAAATTATTATAATTACATTACTTTCTTATTACAGAAGCCAAATTGACAAAGTACCATTAGAGAATAGAAAACTTTTGATTGTAAGCTAAAAATATAAGGAAGCTAGAATTTAGCATACAAAAAGTGGGTAAAAGGTATTAATATTTTATGCTCGAAAATCGAGGATGAATGTAATATCATTTACAATATCATGTACGTTAAAATACTAATATTTTCAAACTGGATTACTGTGAAAGTTAAACAAACATACAAATTCATATTGTATTTGAAATACTACAATATTATATATACACAATGTTACCTTAGTTTAAATTACAAAAGAAAAGAACAGTTATACGTTAGGTTTATTTATACTTACGTCATGTATAAGAACCTTTATTGTCTCTGGTATTAACGATTTCGTTTCAATTATTTTTGTCCAATGGTACATATTACAAGAAGTCATATTATAATCTTTACACTGAAACATTTAATAATAACAACAATTTAAGGAAATAAATAAATAAATAGGTTAATAATATATAATTACAATAATAATAACAATAAGTGAGTTTAATAATATTGTACTTAATGTCATTCACAAAAGTGAGTTGATCTTAACTCACTTTTGAATTTACCAATGTAACAAATACATAATTCAATCTGAGCGATCAAAAAATTTCAAGAAATTTTTAGGGAATGGTGTGCTTCAGCTATGTCGATCGATTTCAACAATTCATTTGCCTTCATTGTGGGTTTGGCTGAACCGATGGCGACCATAAAACGACTGTATTTTTATGCCCAAAAAAATGAAATATATAGAAGTGGCAATTGTTAGAATTTCCCTATTTAAATTACATTACACCTGTAACTGTTAATCGGATTTACACCAGAATTTATATACAGACTTGCATAGAATGCGGAAATAACATTGCAATAGTTTAAATCTTTCAGTTAGACGGCTTTTCACAAAACTCTACACGATCGTGTAATTATTTAAACACTACGAAATCTCATGTATTGTTTCCCGAGTAGGCATACTTTTTGAACGAGTGCTTAATGATTAAGAGAATATCGCACGTTCAGTATAATACAGTACTATCGTTTAAGTATTCCAAAGTTGCGACATTTCCAAACAATACATGGAACGTGCCTTCTTTCGAAAGATTTTCAACTAAAATTTTCTTTTGCAATCTTTTAAATTCAATTAATTCTACAATCCGATAAAGGTAAAACATAAGCTTATTGCTCTGAAAACCCCAAAACCGGATGTGAACAAGCCACATCAAGAAGTGTTTAAGAGAATCAACTCGTAGATTTTTAATTATTGTGAAATATTTCTAATTTTATATAAAATTATAGACAAAATTAGAGTAATTCCAGTTTTTTTTAATAAATTTACATCAAACAATAGATTTTTTTACTTCGATCAGATATGACAGCTGGAGAATTAAGCGAGCTGTTTGAAAGGTGCACAGTTTTTCATAAAAAGTCCTCTCTGGAAGACTTTATATGAAAAACTGTGCTCATTTAGGTATGTGTTCGTGACGAAAACTCTGAAATATCTACCTGACCAGCCAGAAAGTGTGGATCGGTGGCTTTTTCACTAGCAACAGATCGACAAATTAAGTATGGAATAAATTAACAACGCTATTTTAAAACATTTAAAAGTCAGAAGATATTATAAATTGTAAACTATTATATAATTTTGTAATAAAAATTTAAAGTATAAAATGTTTAACTGGTTGAAATAAATAAATAATATTAATAACTTACAATTTTAACGTAACTTTTTTCTACTTGTATGAAAGAATACTTCTTAATATCTTCAGTAAATGCAAAACGTCGATCGTCAGAACTATAGAAGAAAGTTACTTGAGATTGAACAACGAATTCTTCTTCTACCACATGCAAAATGTATTCTTTTTGAATGAATTTGCTTTGAACAGATTCTGAAATTTACGCATATTTTATTTATTTGTTAAATTACTTCAATCAAAAAATTTAAAATATGTATATAAATTAAATCTTGTTTGTTTGTTTGTTCTTTATAAAAATATTTATTTTTATTTGTATTGTCTGTCGTCGGGATTGTATTGTCTGTCTGGAACACAGAATTAATAAATGGTGGTCCTGCATAGGCGAACTTTGTCTCCAAATATTAATTTATTTTTAAATTGATCAGTACTAATGTTTTTATCGACATTTCTCTGGACCTGAATCGACACTAAGGCAAATACTGCTCAAAAACATTCAGTTAAATTTTGTATACAAATTAATTTTTGTTTTTTCTTTTCTTTATTATTATTATTATTAAATTCGATTTGAAACATCTAAGGACTCGAATACTTTTTTCTTTAAAAAAATGTTTGTAAAAATACAGATTTCATGTAGTATTTATCAATCATATAGTATTTACTTTAAATAGAAAGTATTATTTATAATAATATCTATTATAATAAAATGACATATCCAGAACATACAAATAACCTTTAATGTAAAGGATAAAAACACATTGCAGCAATTTACACAAAAAGTCAGCTTTATTTTCTATAAGATATTATTTTCAAGAAAAACGATTTATTTCTATATAGTAAACAATATGTTAAAAAATACTTACTATCAAGATAATATTGGAAATATGGAAAAGTTCCATATGTAATCAGTACAAAAATTAGTTCCAATTGAAGTATCATGTGGAATATTGTTCTATATAAAAATAAATCAAATTCATAAACAAACCTTTAATTATTTTTAAGATATAAAATAAATATTAATGCATGGCACTATTTTAATGGTGTCATTCTGTAAAATAAACGAATAAATAATTTACAAAAATGTTTACAGAGATGCTCAGATATAATATGTATATTGCATTGTGTATATGTATCATATACGGTAAAAGTTATTCAGTGCAGCGTATTCGAGACTGCAATAATACTTTCTTACCTGTTGCATATAACCAATAGTTTAACTTTTAAAAGTTTTCTCTTCCTGTGTAACTAAGTAACAGGCAGTTCCTAATAGAATGTCCACCGAGGTGACACTTCCCGACACATTTTCAAGACTGGTATGTAGTTACATTATCTCAACCTTTATGCATTTTCGCAAAATTTAATAATTGATATACGATTTGAATAATTCGGACAATTTTGTTCATTTATTACCACGCTTCTGTCTTTTCTGTAATGAGTCTAAAAATAATACAGTGTATGATTAATCTGTTAAGAATAATTGTAAATACTGTAACTGTATAAAGTTAATGAAACAGATATTGCGTAAAAAATCAACTTTAACGATGATTCTTTTGCATATAATATTCTGTAGACATATATCGTGTATTATGTAGAAATGATAAGATATACTAACCAACACATGCGAAGAATAATAGCATGCGTTATAATAGTAAAACAATACCTGTTTATTGAAAACTTATCTGAAAATGCCAGATTATCCGAAAATTCTAAATTATCGGGCGCCGGATTAATAAATCTCTATATAATATTATATATGTATCTACAGTTTGTGTACACTGGTTTTAAGTGTACATAAAGTGGAAACCCGAGTAAATGGCGAACACAGGGATTAAGACACTCAAAAAAGCTAACTCAATGTTTTGAAACTGTTTCGCTCCAATAGGATTTGGTACAGTATTTTCATAAATATTACAGAACCTTAACTTATATAAAATAAATAACTTTATTTTATCGAATAAACTAAATTTTGTATAAAGCACTGGAACCACGTATCACAAAAATAAACATCATATCATCATAGCGCGAAAATGGGCTAATTGCTTCTACACAGTGTGTCTGACCTAAACAATGTAACTTCCAATCTAATCTAACTTCTATCAAACAATACTTTTAGTTTTATTTGATTGGTTGTGGATTTCTAAAACAAGCTGACGCGTATAACAAATGAATAGACGTTTAATAACGTGGTTAAATAGTCTCATTTTACGTAAAAATTTAAGCTTATGCAGCTAAATTATATTAACATAACGATCGTAGAGATGTGTGATAAAAAACTTAAAAAACAAATACAGTAGAGCGTCGATAAGTGGAACGCCGGTAAGTGGAATGGCCGGAAAGTGGAACGATTTTCAGTCGGACTGTGTCGTGCTGAATCGAATGTTTTTGATACTAAATTTACTTCTAAAGT
This sequence comes from Centruroides vittatus, assembly GCF_030686945.1. Classification (NCBI taxonomy): domain Eukaryota; kingdom Metazoa; phylum Arthropoda; class Arachnida; order Scorpiones; family Buthidae; genus Centruroides; species Centruroides vittatus. The sequence goes on along the minus strand of NW_027122623.1, from coordinate 25,477 downwards.
ATAATTTTCATGTTTTTTATATTCTTTGATATATTTATTTTGTTTGTACAAAATGCAGAAATAATTTTTAACGATACGATAGCCTCGATAATTATTATAAAAATTTTCGTTAGGCTTAAAATCGACGAAAATTCAACACGAAGCGACACGCAACAAAGAAAAATTCAACAGGAAGCGATACGCAACGGAGAAAAATTTGAACATCAGACAGGTTAATGTATTTTTTTGTACAAAGTCGAAAACTGGAACAAATCATTAACTGGAAGGACCCCAGTCCCCAATTGGTTCCACTTATCGGCGCTCTACTGAACATTCTGAGCGAGAAAATCTTTTCTTTAAGAATTCACTCAGGAGTAAATTCTTAAAGAAAAGAGTGTATGGATAGATTATCGTTGATCAGCAATAAACCATTGCACAGAATCTTGATTTTCGATGAAATCTCCATAAATTGAAGTACGAAGATTTTTCCCTGACCTATTCGAAATAATTATTATCTATTGTATAACTTTTTAATAGTTATGTTGTGTTTATATAATAGTTATATATATAACTATAATAAATTATTATTATAAATTTTAAATGTAATACTGTTTAAAATTCTCACGTACTGCATAGCAGGTCTCGAATAACTTAACAAATTTCAATGTACTGTGTTTTAAGTTTGTGACAAATTGATTATCTTTACGTCAACTCATGTATTTATGACAGACCAGATGAAATGGAAATTTTATTTAATTACACAAATACATACATATAATTTATATAAAATAACGCTTGAATTTTTGCAAATTCTCTAACAAAAAAATTTCTGGACCGCCGCTTCGATCCCGTCGTCGTTTCCTCAACAAGACGATCCAGTTCAACAACCAACAATAAGAGACTGAGAAATTATTACCTCTACGAAAATCATGCCGCCCATCAATGTACAGTAGAGAGTCGTTAATCGGAACCCCGGTAATCGGAACGATTTCCAGTCGGACTGTGTCGTGCTGAATCGAACGTTCTTGATACTAGATTTACTTCTAAAGTATAATTTTCATGTCTTTATATTCTTCAATATATTTATTTTGTTTGCACAAAATGAAAAAATAATTTTTAACGATACGATAGCCTCGATTGTTGTTATAAAACTTTTCGTTAGGCTTAAAATCGACGAAAATTCAACACGAAGCGACACGTAACGGAAAAATTTGAACATCGGACAGGTTAATGTATTTTTTCGTACATAATCGGTAATCGGAACAAGTCACTAATCTGAACAACCCCAGCCCCCAATTGATTTCGATTTACGACTCTCTACTGTATTTCGCATCGACATATTGTAAACTCTCTCTCGGCTAGAAACCTGTTAACTTCCATACTCCCATACACAATCATGTTACGCTATATAGCTTTAGAAAATTTGGTATAAACCGCTATTCGAAAGCTAAGATAAATGCGTGTAAATAATGTAAAAATTTTCCTTTCTAAGTTGTAGTGACTTTCTAACTTTCTAACAGATCGATTCTAGCGCGATTTTGAAGCGAAATACGTCAATTTGTTACTATACTCTGCGAAAATTAGCGACAAAAAATATATATATTAATTTTGTTTAGGCAAATTGTGTGCTAATTGTAGAATTTTTGTTGAGTGCGTAACAATTTCATTTAGGCATTGTTACAAATGTAATTTTTGATAAAATTTCGACAATATTTTTGGTTATAAAAAAACGAATTTACTCATTCGAACTCATGTCATGAACTGCCGAAATTTTAATGCTCCAATAAATATTTTTTCGATTAGTTTATTTTTCATGTGGAAAACATTTCTATTTATACAATAAGCAACAATTTTTAATGTTTTTTGCAACATTTCGAGCGATGTTCATTTTGAAAATTATGTAATCGTTTTTTCACAGATGAATGACTTGTCGCACATAAATTTAAGCAAACTAGACTAACATTTCCTAACATGACTTAGAGAATGAAAATGCCCTACTCTTTATTACAAAAAAACCCAATGTTAATACATAAACCTTGAGATAATTTACAGCGAATTAAAATTTGAAATGTTTATTTTTTGCATTTTTCGTATCAAATTACATTAAATTGAACATAAATAACGCATCTCTGTCTACCTAAAAGTATTATACACTGAAAGTATACAAAATAGAGAATATAAAGACGTAATGCAGAGCCAAAACTTTCCAATTTTAAAATAAACAAATTAACAGGCAAGGCCGCTTTTGGAACAAGACTATGTCTCAGAGGCTCCGGGCTAGACGCGATCGTCCAAATTTCGCTGGCCTAAGCCAGGGCCACGGCCATAAAGTAGTCCACAAGACATTTTCGGTTAAATTAACCACTAGAGCCATCTACTTTCAAAAACGTTCTGATGCTGAAACGAGATATCTCAAATAAACCGGACAGGGTCAGTTCTACGCAACCAGAGATATGTCGGTAATAACACGAAAGAAATAAATGGGTTTTTTCAAAGATTCGTTTGTCAAAATTCGATTTCACAATGTTATCATTTCCAACACTCCAACGAGCAACACAAGCGCAAGTCTCTCACTCTTGCCTGTTTGTAGAAAGTGTGTCGCAATTTTGTATCTTATTTTGACTGAGTTCTCAGTTCCCTGAGTACTTATGCGCATAATAAAACCAGACTTGAGTCTGTTTTTTTTACGCGCATATGATTTGGGCGCCAAATACTTTGCGTCAAAAAAATTGCAACTCCTGACAAGTATTCCTTCACACCTCTAAGCTGGTAAGCCGGGACCGCACCCGGTTTTATAAACAAGACATAGTTTTGTCAAAAAGTGGCTTTTGTGAGACGACAGGTGAAAGGTCTAACGTGAGAGGGGCAGACGACTTAGAAAGAGTTAATCAAATATAACGGGTATTTGAAGAACATAAACACGTAAAAATATCGAATGCAAGTTTTTCTTCTTAAGAAAAAATATATTTAATTATATTGTATATTTATTACACAGCAGTAGGGCGGAACATAATTTCGAGTCAGATTGATTAGAAGAAATTTTCACAGATGCTACTAGTCTCGTCCTTTGTCATTGCAGTTTTATTTCGAGCATTACGAACCCGTGACACGAATGATAATACAAGTCGATGTTAGTACAAATAGTTTAAAAACGCACTACCTTAACACATAAAACGACGTACACAAATTGAAAAAAAATACTCACCAGTGAAAATAATTAAAAGTTAGTAGATCCAGTAATGATCTTCAAGATCAGCAGAAGAAAAGTGATTTGTTGACATATGACTGGATAGATGCAATCGAGCGAATCGAGCGACCACACAGTAAATGCATTTAGAAACCTCAGTTGCTCATCTCTTAATTAATTTTTATCGGTTAAAATCGGTTAAACAACCAATCTTAGCGCCTGGAACAGAGTTACTCTATATCGTTATTATACCATGTAATGTCCTATTTCGCGTGAGCTATAACATGTCCCTTTATGATATGTGTATTAATAATTCCAAAAACTTCACTCTAACATGATAAGAATTAAAACAACTTTTACAATAAAAGTTTTAAAATACACCTCAGAAACTGATGCAAGTGTTCAAATTTTAAGTGTACTTTCAAGTGTATTTCAAGTGTACTTTCAAACCGTGTTGAAGAAAAGTCGTTCGTGATAAATATGTTTTTTTAAAAAACTTCAAAGTTCTTAAACCAGATAAACTAATACAACAAATCTTCAAATGTATGTCCCTATATATATTTATTTGCCTATTAAATAAAACAATAATAGACGTGAAGAATAATCAAAAAATAAAAATGTTTTAATTGCATAATAGGTTTTCGCCAATGAGCTTTTCTTATTTTGGGCTACTTTGACACGTGGACACTGAAACTACGTTACTGAAATATTCTTCGGGCATTGGGACCAGAAAACAAGGGACTGATTGCATTACGAAAAACGATTAAGCTTAATATATTCAGAATAAACCACCCATTAAAAATCATAGGTAGTTTTCCAGGCTTTCAGATTGACAGCTGGAATATTATCCACGTTTGCTTCTGGCTAACTCTAATCTGCCCGATTTATATAATAGATTTTTATATACAGACAAATGAAAAAATTGAGAAGTTGATTTCTTGAAAGTTATCCATATAGTATTTTCTGCCTGTCCATTTTCAACTGTTATTTTATTTCAGTAACAAGAACAGAAAAGACATCCTGCACTCAGCTTACTAACAGTTATCTCTTGATGTTTTTTTCTTTTTATGGAAAGACCTATTATTTGCGCCTGTTTGTTTTATTACATTATTTATCAGTCAATTAACAATACATACAAGACTAAGACTTTAAAGCAAAATTTACGAAGAATTACATAACACACCATCCACATCTAATAATATAAAGTCCACTATAACTAATTCTTCATAAACTTCTTTTATACCGAAGAAATGCATCACTTTAATACTTCCAGTTCATTTTTCTTCTAAATTTTTATCGAACCGCCACTGAAACGTCATCAAAGCAACGAAAATAGTGTAATTCTGCCAGTTACGTCCGCACACGTATGACCTTACTTTAAGCCAATGTTTCCCAAACTTTTCGGAATACCGTTCCTTTTATTGTAGACTTAAACATTGTATACACAGATATTTATTGGTCAAAATAAGAAATTTTCTCTCCCTTGTCTTTCAAGATCCCTATCACTCTTTTTTAGTGTTTCTCTCTATTCTTCTATCGTCTTCGAGGGAGTAACAGTGCCTACATATAGACTTACTGCTTTAACAGAAGAAACATAATACATTTATTCAAAATAATTACACAAATAAACGATTTTTCATATTTTTTAAAATAAAATTATCAAAGACCAGACAGATTGAGATTACAGAAAAAATATTGAATTGAATAATAGGCAACAGAATGTAATTTTTGTTTGGATTTATTAATTCAAATGAAATTTCTCAGAAAAGGAAAATAATATCTCTCATACAATATATTGACATATTTATTTATTTAACAGACAGAATTTAATTTTTATATTTGGAACAGGTTATGAATAATAAGTTTTATTTTCAATTAAACTGGAAGTTTATTTTATAATAAATAATTTATTTGTTTTGTAAAGTTTATCTTAATTATAATATTGATTTGTTTAGAAAACACGTAGAATTTTGCTATAAAATTTTATAAGTAGACAATTATTTTAAAAACACTATTCGTATTAGGGTGTTTTTTCCTTCTATACATCATGGCTACAAAGTGACTATTATCGATTCGCTCAGGTCTACATCATTTATATGATAATTTTCATCCAGTTCTCGTGTTTTACTAAACACAAAGACGTACCAGCTTCACGTTCGAAAGTAATCAACGAAACTACACGTAGTGCACACAAATAATTAATAATTGAGTTGTTAAATCCGGCAAATTGAAGTAAACATCTTAAATTAACAAATATTAAGTACTTTCGTCTAGAAAAGTTTACGAATTCATATTTTATCAACTATTTTATATCAGATAATATGTGAAATTTTCATCGCCCCATTTATCTGACCTGATTAATTGATGATTTTTCCTTTCCTGTCCAAGTATTAGCTAGCTCTTCCTCTAACCATTATTTTCAAAGCATCCCTGGAAACTAATTTTATATATTTCTATTTATTTCCCTTGTTATATGCTAGTATTTAATACAATGTAGTACATTGAATATACTATATTAAATGTCTTTTTTTCGGTAATTTGAGCTGTCTATTTTATTACCCATATTTGTTATTTCTGAATTACACTTTAAATGACTATTTCTAATTTATTCTATTTACCGATCAGTGTATAATTTGCTTATTATTGTTCTAATAAATAAGACGAATGCATTTGTTAATTTGTTAACAAAGAAAAAAGTAGTTACAGTGTTTCCTTCTCCTTTGAAATTATTCGAGGAGGACGTTTGAACTCCGAATTATTCAAAGTCAAAATTAATTATTTTTTTTCATAAGAAATAATGGAACTTGAATTCATTCATTTTAAAACCCCAAACAATAACCATTTCGAAAAACTTAACACGAGAAATTTACATAATTTAAGGCAAAATAATAAATTTGAATGCCACAATAATGAACTAAAACACGAAAACCGCAACTAAAACATGTAAATACTGTACATTACAATGAAAATTGCATTATTAGATCGCACACGTAGACTTCGGCATCTTAATTCGCCGTCAGTAAATGGTTTCCCATGTTTCGCTATTGAATCAGCCACGCGAAAACAAGCACGAGTTGCTGCTTCTTGTTTACCATTTACTTTCTTAAACAACAATTTCTAAGATTTCAACCCGTGTTTCAAAGATTCATATTTTTCTAACCGTAGGCTTCCTGTAAATATGGAGTAATTTTGAGAATTTTTAGTCTCGTAATGACGTTTTACATTGTATTCTTTGAAGACTGATATTGTTTCATTGCAAATTGTACACATTGCCTTATTACTTGACTCAATCTCGAAATATTGATATCCCCATTGCTCTTTAAATGTTTTGCACTCACTATCTATCTATAAACGTCTAGAGCCGTGGTAAATCTTAGTTCTAAATTATGCCGCTACGGAGAACAGCGCCATTCGCAAAAACTTGGATTTGTTTCGGATCGTAGTTACATGTGGGTCTTGTCTTTGTTCAGTCTTGGTTAATAATGAAATGCAGTATATGCTTATCATTTGTTTATGATACTGCCAACGTTGTTGAACTCGTTACACGTTAAATAAAATGGAATTAGTAAATGAAGTTTAAAAAATACCAGTACAATACTGTGTTTTCTATTAATAATTATAAATTATAAATGCATTGTTCGAAATTATTAGAAAAAGTTAAAATAAAATAAATTTATGAACAGAGATTTTGCTTAAAATGAATTATTCTATTAACATGCTTATAAACACTAAAAAACAAACATGTTTCGAAATTAGGACTAGATAATTATATGCACAAATAGATTAGTAGTCCAATAATACATACTTTCACTTATATCCAAGTGTTATATCCAATAATAATTGTCAAATATAAATTATTTTTCAACTTTTCTTTCTGAAAAGAGTGAATATTATATTTCGATCATTTTATCTTTCTTCACTAAGAACATGTACTTTTCTCTTAAAACATTAACTTTTTATTAACGTAAAACAGTCAAAATAGCAAACAAGCAAAAAGTGACAATGAATTATAAGTTCTGTTTTAGGGATGTCAGCTTTTTCGTCCCATCTTTAATGTAATTCGTTTTTTCTGTATTTACACTCAATTTACATAAAAATTATTGTATTATCCTGTTTATATATAATAGCTTATCTTTGTTTCTGTTTACTAAAATGAATTTCACGGTAAAATACTCGAAAACTCTAAATAATAAAAGCCAAACACAAATTAAATAGCTTAATTTTTACAATATCCACTTAGAATGGATAAAAGCATCATTAAATAATTATTATTTAATTATTATTATTAATTTGTGCAGAAACATTAAATTTTAAGGTTTAAGTTTATTTAGGTAGTCTCAATGTCAGCACTTCGAATAGGTTAGGTTAACTACATTTTTGTAGATGTTTCTATTTTTTCTTTTGTTCAAGAACTACCATGAATAAATAACAAGTCACGTTAATTAATCGTCGGCCCGAGTCTGTCGGGAGCACGAACAGTCGGAATCGCGGCTATTGGGACTATTTAGGTAAACTTTAACCAGGCTTAAAGTACTGTCACTCGTACGAAGAAACCAGTATACCTTCTAAATTGCCTGCAATTAATTAGAAGTGTTATACTGTCCATTCATATGCAGCTCCATTTTATTTTTCAGATGCCGCTTTTGGGTTCAAAACACTCCACGCCAACATCTTCTTAATAAAACAGCAGAAGTGCTACATAAAAATAATTCTTTGTGCTGAACATTTTGAAAAAACCAATTTATGAACTCGAAAAAAAACACATTAGTTTGAAATGCAATCTCAACAATTTTCAATATATCAAACCCTCCAAAATTACTGACTGGATAAAGAAAACCACTGACACCTCGTTCTGATTTGCCAAAGAAACCAAAACTTGCACAAAAAACAACTGAGTAAATTCTCCCTCAGTTTAAAGATTGTTCTTTTAAAGTAGAAGCTGAGGAATCCCCTGTGAATTCAGGAGACCTGCATATCCCTGTAAATTCAATCAATCAATCAATCTTTATTATTTGATATAACTTTCGTTATTACAAAGGGGGTTAAAAGAACATTATTGTTTACAGGTAGCTACATGAACTAAGAAATTGTATAATTTATACAAGGTTAGCTTAGAAAAATTACCACCGAGTATAATTTGATAACAAAAATTAGATGGCAAAGTAACAGCTCGGGTATCCAAAAAGAAGTTACAAGAATCGAGAAGGTGTTTTCTCATATCCATCACTACTGATCCACAAAAAAAACATTCTGAATCGTCCGAGATATTAATTGATTTGCCATTTAGGTTTATGGAGAATCTATTTAGTCTAAACTGTGCTCCAAATGACTTTAGTTTATAACTCAAATCAGACAATAAATAAGGCATTGGACTCCACTTTCCATTAAGGAAGATTTCACTGTTCCAGTTTCTTTCAGTCAAATATTGAACATCCCTAAACCAATATAGGTCTCTCAATCGTCGATCACAGTCCAGAGAGAACTGACTCTCACTAAAACACATATAGCTATATGACAATCCTATATTATTTAATAATCCTTTAGCGATAGCTGACCATGGCTTCAAAAAAGAATTACCATCCATCTTTGAAAGTCTTGTATATATCAATTTTCGATAATCGTCTTCCGGTAGGTCAACTAGTTTCCTTCATAATCTAAACAATTTTATCACCAATCCAATTGCGAGGGGAGGTCTTCCCAATTCCATTCTCAATGCAGACCCCGAGACAGATCTGTTAATATGAAACACCCGCTTAAAGTAGAATAATTGTATCGGTTCAAACTTGTCCACTAAAACACCGCCCCAAACCGGGAAAGCATAAAACATACTTGGTCCAATCAAAGAATCAAATAGTTTAAAGTAGTTATTTAATGAAGACGCTTTGATTTTAATAAGTAATGAGACGAGATTGGAGATCCTAGATCTTGCAGCAGGTAACACCTTGTTTAAATGATAGGAGAATGTACCATGTGAAGAGAAATAAATACCCAGATATTTAAAGTTAGACGCAATTTCAAATCTATGGTTTTCTAAACTAAAACTATCTGTTTTTTTAAGTTTTCCACCTCTACGAAAGATCATAAGCTTTGTCTTTTCCAAATTAATTGCCAATCGATTATCTTCACAGTATTTCCAAGTAAGATTAAGTCTTTCTCTAAGCGAAGAAGCCGAATTAGCCAAGAGAAGGATATCATCAGCATAAAGAAGACAGTTAATTTCAACATGAGAAGATAAAGGTATCATAGAACTTTTACCTCTCAGAAGCCCCGGAAGATCATTCAAAAACAAAACAAAAAGGATAGGACTCAGTGGTTCTCCTTGAGGTAGCCCTCTATTGGACTCAACATAATCAGTGCTTAATGAAAAAGTTTCTATAAAATATCTAGTATTAGAGAAGAGACTCTTAAGTAAGTTGACAAAAAACGAAGAAAGACCAATGCTTCTAAGCTTATACCATAACAAATCATGATCAACTGTGTCGAAAGCTTTCTTGAGGTCAATAAATGCGGTATATAATTTCCCTCGTTTCCTCGATAGTGATATTTGAATAAGACCGGTCAAAATAAACAAATTATATTCAACACCTCTATTTTTAACAAATGCTCCTTGAACAGGTGTAACAATATTAAATTCGTTCATCCAAATCCGGAGTCGATTTGCAACAATAGTTGAAAAGACCTTTCTAAATACATTAATTAAAGCGATTGGTCTATAATTAGTTGGCGTCTGCCTACATCCTTTCTTATATATCATTCTCAAAGCAATTTGTTTCCAAGATAGTGGAAAGGAGCGCCTAGACCAAAAGGAATTAAACATATCTAATATATCCATTAGTATTTCTGTAGAAAGGCATTTTATCATTTCATTCCTTATATTGACAGGACCTGGGGCCTTAGATGATCTTAATTTTCTGATTAAAGTCATCCAAAAGAGGCACAGTATTATTAAGACTTACATCGATATAAATTACAGTATCTGGTCCAGCGAAATACTCTTGCAAATATTTTAACCAATCCGAGGGAGATATAGCATTTTCACACGGTTTCTTAATTCGAAACTTATTGACTAGTGACCAAAAATCTCTAGTATTTTTTGTCTTCAATAATAGTGAATTTATTTTAGCCAAAAAGATCTTTTTCTTCGCCTTACATAGCGACTTGTAGCTTTTATTTAATTTACAATATTCGTCCAAGAGGTTTCTACTTTTGTTTCTTCGAAACATTCGTAGTATTCGGTTCTTAGATTTCTTTAGACGTAGACACTGTAAATCAAACCATTGCTTCTCAAATGATAACAAGGAAATGTTCTTCTTGACCATCCCACATCGTAAAGCCGAAGTCAACAAAATGTTTAATAATTCATCATAGTAACTCTGCGCATCCAGCGAAAAAGTCTTCTTAATCGAGGTATACAGCGAGCTAACCAAACATAAATAGTCATCCGATCTATCTTGTTTCCATACGTAGCGAATTTTTGGGAGTTTCAGAGTCCGTACGCTATCCGTCGTAAATTCAAATGAAAATTGAGATTGGAAAGTGATCAGAATTAAAAATATCAAGAACTCTAAAATCAAATAATCTATCTAGTAAATAAACATTTACTGTTATTAGATCTATAACAGATAGACCAACTGTTGAAAGAAAAATAAATTTAGCTGGATTGTCTGAGGCACATCGACCATTTAAAATATATAATCCGTGCGACTTAATAAGTTGTAAAAAACATTTTTTTCTTTGGTTCAATGTTAAGTCATTAGATCTTCGGGAATTTAGAACATTAATATTACTCCCAGCATAAAAATTATCTAGTTCCTCACCTATTCTGGCATTCATTTCACCTAAAATAACTATATTGTCGTCAGAGAAATTCATCAACAAGTCTTCCATTTTTTAACAGAAAATCATAAAGATCTATTCTCATATAAACAAGAATAATAATCAAGCTTTGACTAAGTGAACAAGAAAATCTTCCATAGTTTAATTTAATCACCATAAGATTATCGGAGTTAAACAAAATTTCCGGGGAACCCAATTTCTGGGAACTGCAAGAATAAGACCGCCATAAGGACGACCGGAACCAATTGGCTTTTTAGCAAGTTGTTCGTATAGAAACAAATCTGAGTTCAACATAGAGAGAACCGGTTTGAAATGCTTAGTTAACCATGTCTCAGTTAACGCAACTAAATCATAATTTTGCAATATATAAATGAACTCTTGGTTATTCACTGATAAGTCCAGCGTTCCTTGGCAATTCCAAGACAGTATCCTCATTTCTAAAGTTTTATTTGTCTCGTTAGCAGTTTTTCCACTTAACCTTTTTGGCTGGGTTTGTCTAAAAAAGTATCGATCTTCTGTAGTTCATTCGTATCCAAATTAAAAGTAAATCTGTCACCATCGACAGTCAGGCAATCGGCTTTCAAAAATACTTTTTTTTTCAAAGATTTTGCTTCCGCAAAAAAAGGCAACAGTTTTTTACGCCTTAATCGCGATCTGTATGACCAATCGTCAAAGACTCTAATGCGCGAGAATGACGGCGACGCTTGAATTTTCTTTAAGTTTTTAAAGATAGCTCTTTTGTCATCTTGATTACAGAGTTTAAACAAAAAAAGTCGAGTACCCGATATTCGATAACTATTAACTACAGGAATAGACTCCCCGCTCTGTCTTTTAAATAATTCAATAAAGCGATTAGCATTGTTAACTATTTCCTCGTCATCGCCACTCAAACCAGAAACAATGATATTATCCTTCTTCGATTCGTTATGAACCGAGTCTATATAATAATTTTGAAGAGAAAGTTTATCCATACATACAGTTTTAAAAGACGAAAGTTCAGCAATTTCTTCTTCCAGGCGAGACAGACGTTCGTCGTATTCCTTATGTAAATTAGACAGCCAGTCAAATTTCGACGACAATTCCTCCAGTTTCGATAGAATAGTATCAAAACGATCCTCGAGGAGACATAGAATCTTCTGAGGTAGTTGAGAAGAAATATCCTGCGATTCAAAATAGTCCTCCAATCGAGATGATTTCAGCGTTGGTTCGCTTGGAGATCGGCGGCGTTGCCGGCGGACGTTGAAGCTTTAATGCGAGGTGAAGAAGGTGGTGTACGAGACATTGGGCCTGGGTTAAGTTCGACTCTTCCAATAACAAGCAAAAAGAACAAAATTAAAATTGAAAGTATCACAGTAGAAAAAGACATCTTCTATAAAGTCAATTAATAGAAGACAATAAATTGTAGTTCGAAACAGTAACTCGAAGAAAAAACACGCCAGCAGCCAGCATAATGTTATCGAAGTTAAACAAAATTTCCGGGGAACCCAATTTCTGGGAACTGCAAGAATAAGACCGCCATAAGGACGACCGGGACCAATTGGCTTTTTAGCAAGTTGTTCGTATAGAAACAAATCTGAGTTCAACATAGAGAGAACCGGTTTGAAATGCTTAGTTAACCATGTCTCAGTTAACGCAACTAAATCATAATTTTGCAATATATAAATGAACTCTTGGTCATTCACTGATAAGTCCAGCGTTCCTTGGCGATTCCAAGACAGTATCCGCAGGAATATGGGGGGGGCGCTGTCAACAGCGCCCCCCCCATATTTCTGTAAATTTAAAAACTGTTACTCTACCTATTAATTTAAAAGCTCTGAAACTTTCTGCAAATATTGGAGTAACTTCTGACTGTACAGAAAATGGTGTGACAGACACCCCACGAAAGGTTAAACTGAAAAAGCAGTTGCATAGTAAGATCAGGCAGCTATCAAAATTAAGGAAGAAGTATTCTATGTTTCGATTTCAGGTTAAAGATAAGCAAGACATAAAATATATTATGAGACAAATTCGTCGTGTGTGCCCAGGACTATCTCACGTTCAGTTGTGTTTCTCTGAGTCACAAATGAACATGTCATCAAGATGTAAGAAAGGAAGAGTAAAGGCAAGTCAAAAAGTGAGAACGTGACAATATGTGAGAATGCGACACATTTTAAGGACAATAGAACAAAATAACTTTTCCATACAAATAAACGTCTGCAAAGACTTTCAATATTTACTGGTATAATTTTATATATGAATGCGTTTATATTATGCTACAAAATTTCTAAATCAGACAATGTCATCTACAACAAAGGTCACTTCAATTTCTACCAGTTCCAATTACTCAAAACTTTGTAAAGTTTTACATTCGCCTTGTTAATTACAATGTCAGTACATAATTATAATACATAAAAGAATATCTCTATCATTTCAATATATTTAAGTTTTCAAATATATTTGCACTTGTTTTGTATAATCTCTACAATATTAAGTAAAACATTTCTTTATAAGACGAGTATTTTATTCTCAAGTTTTACAGTTTACTTGAGAACTGCAAATACATTTCCTATATCACGGCTAAACCAGCTTGGACACAGGACACTGTACCATTTCATTGTTAAAATCTTGGGCATATTCTTACGTTTTCACTAAAACTTTATAGTATTTAAATGATATTACCCTCATTTTCGATTTTCTTGCATAAAACATTAATACGTTTTATCCACTTTTTGGATGCTAAATTCTTTTATATATATATATATATATATTTAACTGACCTAACAATATGAAATTAGCCAGAGGCCAAGGAGCGATCTCGAATGACTACATACTCGGCAACAGGTCGGTGAGACCCGATCTCGTTGTCTGTTCGATGGCTCTACGATAAATTGTCGGCGAAATTGCAAGATCAAACCGACATCAGGAACGCTGATACCAGTTTGGACAGAGTAAAACGCGTCCTAACCCGCAAATTTTAACCAAAGATAGAATAGGAGGGTTTAAAGTTATTGAGCTGGAAAGTTAAGTGTCAAGTGATCGACTGTTTGGCCATGCATCTGCAGGTGTGCGGTGAGAGATGTAAGCTATGTAATTACGTAAAACTCTCATTATATGGCGCTGTCATTACAATATTTGGTTTTGGACTTTCACGCTTCCTTCTACTCACATCGACAATCGACTTTCTCCTCCTTTAACACTGGGTTGTTTATCGTTTAGTATTCAGATGTTATATTTCTCAGTCAGTTGTTGATAGTACAGATGATATTTACTCCATTTCTTGTGCGATGTTTTCTTTATGATCGCAACGGAGAAATAGGCTTAAGATAATTCTAAATTTTACCCAAAATGACGCCTCGATTCTTACATCAACTAGTAATTTTTAGATATTCTTTAGTTGTATTTCGGTCAACTTTGGCTTCTGTAAGATGAAAGTAATGTAATTATATTAATTTTTACAGTATGCTTTTATCCTGTTTCATTTTTCTGTTATTTTTTAAATTGTGGGCTTTACAGAATTTTTTTTCCTATGGCTGTTATTGATTCGGCCGGCAAGAAATTGACAGATGCCAAATAGTAAGCGACGTGGTTCAGCAAATTTGGGAGAAATCATTTATAAGATATCCTTGCGTTTGTTGCTTCAATTTCATCCCGGATCTCTCGAAGTATAATGAGTGATCAACTTCGTCTATTTGGTCTTGATCTTTTTTGGTCGTTTACTTTCTAGTGTACAGTATAATAGTTATATCAATTAATGAGATTGGATTTTACAGCTTCTGAAGAGTTTAGCATGTTCCCAAAAATTAATGTCTTCTACATTTAATGTCTTCAACTACATTTCATGTCTTCTAATATATAATAAAGAATAAATAACTTAATTAAATTTATAATTAATGTTTTGCAAGTAGGGATTACAATCCAGCAGTGTTTTTAATTAAGTTGAATTTTTGCTGCACAAACGTCATTCCAGCTAGATCCAGCGCGGATCTAGCCCGAATGTATTTTTTAAGCAATAAACTTTTATCTGTCTATCTATCCAGCAACTTATTGTTTTTTTAAAGAAATAAAATATTTCTTTAATACTTAAAAAACATTTATTCTTTAGACTGGTCACTCTAAATCAGTAAAAGTTCTTACACATTTAGGTAGTAAACTTAACTTCGGTTCGGTTTATCACTTGAGATACAGACAATTAACTCTAAATGTTTATTTTGATTATAATTATAACGTAATTTTTAAGTTAAATAATAGCAAACGTAATTCTAATAATATCAAATGTAATTAAAAAATATTTTATTAATCCGACGAAAATAAAAACGTAATTCTACTAATTAATTTAAACTAATATACTAGCGGATAAGCCCGGCGTTGCTCGGGCAAAAAGTTTCATTATAGCGAATCTTACCCATTTTCAGAGAATGCAAGACTTAGGTCTTCCTGTTTCCAGACTAATTAGAGAATTTTTAGATGGGTCTAAAAATATGTTCGATTTTCCGCAATAAGGCAAAAAGCCACATCTGCGCCTGAAAATCTTGCACAACGCGTTCTCTTAACACTCAATATAACTCAACATCTGTTGTTAACACTTTCATTGTTAACACTCCCCCCGCGCGGGAAGTGTTAAAAACCTCTCCTCCGCAGGGAAAATTACGAAAAATTTCTTTTTAGTGTACGTACCGTATTAACTTAAAATGCAATCAAAAATGCAAAAAACTGCATCTAAAATAGTACAGTAGAAGCCGAGTCATTCAGTGTAAGCCTTAATTTTCTCTTTCTCTCCAGTGAAAGAGAATTTCGAAACTTCCTCATTCTTGTGACATACTCTAACTGTACCAAATTTCAACTTTTAATTTTTAATTGTTTGGGAACTGCGCTGAATATTATTATTATCAACTTGCCTCGATAAATAATAATGTGAGGACCGAATTGAGCCATTCCGATTTTAAATTTTCATTATTTCAAATTTCCTCGGGAGATAACGATCGAGATTCGCGATAACGATCAAGCTTCGAAAAATGTACATTCTTCTGCCGTCAAAACCGCTTCCCTCCTTCTCCGGATCCCACCTGAGTCATGGAACTCAAGTCAGCACCCTCTATCGTGATTGGTGATCGTTACGGAAGGGACTGGGGGTATATAAAGGGGGAAGAGATCTAAGAAAGAGGTCGGAAAGAGGGGAACGACCTGCTGACCCGAGTCCTGTACGAAGGCCATTCCAGACGCCAGAGCCTCCGACTACAAGCCGATCCTGCCGCCCACCGCCAGGAAAGACGCCGAAGAATTTTCAGCCCGAGCCGAAGAACATACTCGATCATAAGCGATAGTAGTAGTCAAATGACACATACGAATCACAAAAATTGTCAAGTAAATTCAATTTGTTGTATTTATAAGTAATTTTTAGGTAAATAAGTGTTATAAGTAATAAGTTTAGTGTTTTTGCAATTATTCTATGTTATTAATAATTTTTGAAATAATGCGACACTGAAAGTATTTTGAAAGATTTTTTATTTTTACTTTCATTAATACAGAGAAATCATTTAAATTTTACAATTTAAGTGTGTCCACTTTTTCTTTTAGTTTTTCTAAACCAAGACACAATTCTGCCATTAAGTATAGGAATAAATTTTCACGATGGGTAACGATGTAATTACGATCTAATTTTTGATATTTTATAATGTAACACCAAGAAAGCTGACATTGAAATTCGTCAATGAACTCTTGGTCAAGCTTTTGATAACGGGAAACAAAATTCCAGTTTAGGAAGTCTTGTATTTGACGTAAAGTTGAGGTTTTTAATTGTTGGTATTTTAAGAGTTTTTTAATATCAAATTTATGTACGTAGCCAATAATAAAAGCATCCGAAAGAATTTGGTGTTCGGCTACTTTATTCCAATCAAGATGGTCGAAAAAAGTTGTAAGGAAATGATCATTTAATATCTGATATTGACATATTAAATCCCATTTTGCATAGTTAATATGGTCCATAATAAATGAGGGTAGAAATTTGTAATTTTTCCATATGTGGTTCCAATTTAATTTATTCGCGAATTCCCTAATAAACTCTTCAGATAAATTACGTCGTCGACTAATTGTATCCCAGTGGACATAGTTTTGAAATTGACGAATAACGTTTTCGTCTATGGCCGAAGATGAGAAAGCTTTCCAGTCAATTTGGGGTTGTGTAGCGTCTATAAAGAAATAAAACATTTTATATTATTTGCTGCTTTATTCAAGTACATATTATGTATACATATAAGAGTGTACATTCTTGAGTATAAAATGAGGATTACATATATTATATTTGAGTACATTACAAAATAATATCAAATATTTAATTTTTGTTACAAGTAGTTATGATCATTATGAGTTCCAAAATTTTCTTTTTTTCAGATACAGTATCTTCTTTTTTTTCAGATACAGTAATTTCGTCTTCAAAAACTACTTTTTTAGTAATATTATAGTCTTCAGTATCAGAATCAGACAACAGAATTTCTTTACAATCATCAAAATTTATTTTTTGAGAAAAGGTACAGTCGCCAAACCCTTGTTCATTTCTGTCTGTCTCGCTTAATGATTCCATTTCTAAAAATACTGGGTGTGAGATTTTTTCGAAGATAATTTGTGCAATGGCAGTTCCACGTTCAATAACAATATTTTTGGGGCCAAAGTTGTACATCATCACCCCAATATTTCCACGATAGTCGGAATCGATGATGCCTGCATTTATTATTATGTTATCTAGTGACAAAGAAGATTTTGGAGCCAATCTGATATAACATTTATTATTAGGTATTTCGATGGCCAGATCAATAAAAATAATTTTTTGTTCATTCGAGTTTATTTCAAAGCCCTTGACACAAAAAATGTCATATCCTGCTGCTCCCTCTGAAGCTTTAGTGGGAATTTTAGCAGCCTCGCTTAATTTTTTAAAATATACAATTTCTAGAAAATAAAATATTTATTATTACATTTATAAACATTAATATTACATTTATATTTTATAAAATATTACATTTCATACAATTACATTTTATGAAATATTTGTTAAATATTGGTAATGTTATTTTATCATTTATTACAAAAAATTTACATTCGTATATTTTATTATTTGGTAATTTTAATGATGCCGCTTTATTACATGTTTGTTTTAAACACGAGTAAGTTTTACTACAAATACTATGTATTATATAACTACATTTTCTTTTGTATACTATTATAAAGCCATATTGTGGAAATGATGAGGAATCTGCAAAATTAAAAGTAAAAATTGTAGTGCCCAAATGATAGTGCATCTATTCCATTATCTAAAATAAATTTTTTATCGTAAAATGGAGAAAGGGAAATTTTATTTTGTAGATATGTTGTTACTATATGATTTTTGCTTTGAATTCCATATTGTTGATGCCTTAATAATTCTGTATTAAACAAAACTTCTTTATATTTATCATGATTAAATGTTTTTACAACAGATTTTTTAATTCCCTTGGCAGTTTTCTTATTTTGTTTATCGAAAATATAGGAATACATTTTTGGTTTCAATGAGCAAAATTCAATTATAGGTTTCGATAATGTTTCATCTTTAAAATATCCTAGTTTACTTTTGTTCGCTTCGTTATATAATTTATGGTTTTTAGGGTAATTACTAAAATCGAAGATATCCGGGAATGATTTAAAATCTTCGTATACATCATTTGTATATATTTGAAGTGTTAGTGAATCCGTATCGGTATATAATAAATGTACGTTTTTGCCATATCTATTTTTAAATATTTTATAAAATGTTTCGTAAATATGCAATTTACTTAATTCTAATACGCAAAAACCAATATAAATTGGTTTGTCTAGAATTAAATTAGGTTTTTTCATTTTAAAAATAGTAAGGTTATCATTTATAATTTTGAAATTTTCTACAGATGGCTTAGCTAGATATCTGCGATACTGATTTAATGTCGTGGCTGCTTTTAGGTTAATACGTTTTCTTACGTTTTGACACGTTTTGCCAAAAAAACTATTATTCATTAATTTAAAAAATGATTTGTCAAAATCGTTAGTCGATTCTTGTCTTTTTTTATTATTAAAATATATATATTTTTTAAGCCATGCACTTTGGGAAAATGCCAATACTCTATGAATTTTAGTTATTATTAGACCTTCCTCCAGATAAAATTTTAAATTTCTATAATGAATTACATAGTTTGTTTTATCAAAAAGAGTAGGAATTAGTTTTTTATTATTACTATATTTTAAATTTAATTTTTTTAAGACTGTTTTTTGGTAATTGGATAATAAATTGTATGGGATATGTGTGTGTTCAGCAGCGAGTGGCAAATTATCATGTCTGTCATGAATAATTTCAGGATATTTTAAATCAACCTCTAAGATATATCCTATACTATTTTTATTTGATATATTAGGTATGTCTAGAGCATCTATTTCGTCTTTGTGCAGCCATCGAAAATTATTTACGGGTAAATATGCACTCATTACGAATCCGTAAAGGTTATTCGCATCTATCGACAGAATATAATTATGAGGTTGATTTTTATCATATGTGTCGGGTATTAATGGATTATTTGCTTTTGCAAATCTTTTTCCCGCTAAACTTATTCCCCCCTAATTCCACTTTCAATGAAAAGGTACATATCTAAATCATTAAATAATTCCAATTGGATTTTGGTCATTTTTAAACCACAGTTCCATGTTAAATCGGGGTAGTTATGAAATATACGGGATCCAAATTATAATATGTTAAACTTAATTTTCTGAAATTCTGAAATATATCTGCTAATAATACTGTATCAACATATTGGTATAATTTTAAATAGTCTTTGAAAGTTTTACAATTAAATTTATCCCAAACTAATTGAGCGTGATTGTAATCGTCATCTGTAATATTTTCTCCTAATAATTCATTATAAAAGCATTTTTTTGGGGGTAGTTGTATTTCATTTAATATTTGCTTATTTTTAAAATAGGAATACGGAAAAATTCCTTTCCTTTTTAATAATTCTCTATATTTGCTGCGACGAAAAAAATGATTAAAAATTGGAAAATTATAATTTGCATTTTTTAAATTGTCAGTCAAAACTGAAAGAGAAGAATTTAAAAACTGAAAACTGTCAATAAATTTAAAATAATCTAATGAAAATGTTGTAAATTTTTCAGAATTTATAGGAATAATTTTGATTTTGGAAAATAATTTAGAGGGAATATTTTTAAAAATTAAATGCGAATCATAACCTGAAAAATTGTGCAATATAATGGGGATAAACGTTTTTAGTCGGTAATTTAAATTGCAACAATTATGGGCCACCCCCGAAAAAGACCTGTCTGATGATCATGATCCATTACACGCAGATCATTATCACCAAATTTTTCTTTACAAATATGACACAAATGTTTAAAATTATTGGAAACAGTATTTAAATTAATTTCAACATTGCGATTTATTTTATCTAACAAATTATTCAGCTGCATTTGAATATCAATTAAAAAATTATTAACAACATTATCTCCACAATAAAAATTAGCATATATTATTTTATCCTCATTTTCAATAATTATAATGGAATAACATATAGGTTTATGAATTTCAACAATTTTAGTACAACTTATTTTAGGGTCTATTTCATCAGAAGATACCTGTTCCAAAATTGATTCAAAATCTGCATATATACAGATTGCATGAAATAATGACTTTTCATGAGAGTGGAACTTTACAATTGTATTGTCTCCTTTTGGAGTAGATACTTTTTGATATTTATGATTAGAACAAAATTTTATATGGTCGTTTAAAGTAGTTTTTCTTTCAAAACCATTTAAACAGAGTTTACAAAATTTTCTTGCTGATGATTTATCAGACATTAGTCTATTAAAATTCCGAATTAAAAAAAAATGAGATTTATACAATAACAAATTAATTTCTTTTTCAAATTGAAATTTACTTATATAGATTGGATAAATTAATTTCTTTTCATACCCATATACATGAATACTTAGGCAATTATTTTTCTCAAATGTGGGAATATTTTTCACATTTATGGGAAATTTTAAACGGTTTATATTTAAATATTTTAAATATTTTCTATATAAATAAATAGAATTTCTGTTACTACTAGTTGCGGGATATAAATGTGCAACTATACAATATAAAAAACATTGGTTATCTGAGCACTTTATATTTAATACACAACGTTTGAGAACTAGATGTTTAGGAAGAATAATATGGCCGCAGCCACCAATTTCATTTTTATATATCCCAATATTGACATCTATAAATATAATTTCTTTTAGTATCCACCCTGATCCATATTTTATAAACTCTTCAATATAATTTAGAATTGTATCAAATGCATTTCGTAATTTTTCACCAATCATATATGAGGACAAAATATGCTCAACATGGCTAGAAAAATATACATCTTGATACTCTATAATATCATCTTCTTTATATTTTAAAAATTTAGTTTTTAAATTAATTAAAAATTTCCTTCTACAAACAAAATTATCATTAACTAAAATATCATAAATATTTGATGTTATTTTTTCGAAACAGACAGCTGGATCTATATTTTCTAAAATAAAAGCCCTATAAGTTTTGGCATACCCTCTAAAAGCTTTTTTCCTTAAATTAAACATTCTGATCTAAATGTTCAGTCATTGCATCGAAAGCTTTTTTATATAATTTAAAGTCCTTAACATTGATATTATACTTGTTGGGCGGATAATTCCCTTTCATTTTTGTTAATGATATATACCAAACTGACTTGAATTCGATGACTTCCATTGTTTGATTGTCGCATACTTTTATCTTAAATGGCCGAATTTTTGAACATTTGCCAGTATCTGTAGACAGGTCTAAGTCAAACTTTTGTTTTTTTGATTCATCTTCAACATTTTTAGGTTTTGGACCTCTTTTTTTGCCCACATTCTGTTTCATATTAAAATCAAATTCACATTCTAAATAAATATTATACTTATTAAGTAATTTTAACATTTAAAAATATTTTAAATAAAAATTATAATACTTACCATCAGCAGACGACATGATTCTTTATTCGTTGTATTTGGAAGTCTTGTAGAAGATATTTTTCTCAATCTTGAGCTACTGCTTTTATACAAAAATAATAGGGTGTGGTCAACTGATTTTATCTCGGGCGTGGTCATGTTTACGAAGGAAATATATTTAATTTCGGGTGTGGCAGTTTTAGAAAGCAGTCAACCATAAATTATACTTACAAAATCTATTGTATTCTGAGCGTGGTTGCAGGAAGTGACCTCGACACTTTTAACAATAGCCGATCTAAATTATAATTAAGAAATAGATTGCAGGAAATGACTCGACACTTTTAACAATAGCACCTAAATTATAATTAAGAAATAGATTGACACTTTAACAATAGCCGACCTAAATTATGATTAAAAAATAAATTGAACGTGGTTGGAGGAAATGACTCGACACTTTTAAACAATTGCGAACCTAAATTATGATTAAGAAATAGATTGGGCGTAGTTGCAGGAAGTGACCTCGACACTTTTAACAATTGGTGAAGAATTGAAAGTGGTTTTATAAGAAAAGAATGTTGGGTATGTACCGAATTTACAGGAAAAAAACAACACGGGCATGCACAATATAAGCTGCGATAAACTTAAGAAAAAAACCACATCAAACAAGCGAAAGGAAAGGAAAGAAACTATACAAATTTCAAAGCAATGGTAAGTATTTAAAATAACATGGTTTATAATTTAGATTTAAACTCTTATAATATTTAAATTATTTTAAATATATTTTATTTAATAGGCAACAGGAGGTGATTTAAATTTGAATATAACAAGTAGTGATTTCCAAGTAAGTAGTATTTAAAATAATATAGTTTATAATTTAGATTTTAATTTTTATGATTTTAAATAAATATAGAGTATAATGGATTTAATTAATCGAAGTGAAGTTGACAGCAGTTACTCTTCGCACGCGAGAAAGGGAAAGACAAGAAAGAGAAAGAAATATGGAAAGAGAAAGGGAAAGGGATGAAAGGGAAAGGAAGGAAAGAGAAAAAGAAAGGGAAAGAGAGAGGTATTGGCAGCGACCCTCTCTGCACCGTATACAGCCTGCCATGTTAAAAGAATATTAGGATTATTTGGGTATGAGCGGCCAGGGAGGGGATTTGGATCGCAACAAACAGGGAATACAAGTTAGAGGTTTTTTTAAAAAAAATAAATGTTGATAAATAACAAGGTAATTTATATACAGGCATCTAGATTGGAAAAAACTAAAAATGGAAGAAAAAGAAAAAGAAGAAGAAGAAGAAGATGATGATGATGATGATGACTATATTGAAAAAAAAGAGCAAGAAGAGTGCGACAGGATCATACGGATGAGAGAGAAACAAGTAAGTTTTTTTTTTTATTTTTAAAAAAAACGTATAACAAGGTAATTTATATACAGGCATATGTAGAAAAAATATTTTTAAAAGAAAAAATAGAAGATAGTCAATACATTCAGTGGGGGAAGAAAACAGAAAAGAATTGGAGGGGTACTTGTATTTTATGAGGGGAGAAAGGAAAACGCAAGAAAGGGAAAGAAAATATGAAAGAGAAAACAGGAAAACGGTATGAGCAGCCAGGGGGGAGGAAATTCATAGACTCCTCCTCAACCTCTCTCCAACCTCCTCTCCAACTCCCCCCTGAAATTACCTATATAACGTTCATTCCATGCATCCGGGAACATTATATAGAAATCCGACTTAAAATAAATTGTAAGTATATTTTTCCTTATATATCTATATTTAATTAATAATATAATAAATAGGGAAAATATTTTAGATTTCAGTACTTTGGATTCGGGTGCATTAGATTGGAATACTTCATATTCAAGATGTGAGTAATAAATATAATATTTAAAAATAATGTATATATATATATATTTATTTAATTCATATTAATATAAAATAGATTTCAACCCTTGCAATGTATGGAGGGATAATGTCAGAGTAATTATAGACTTTGAAGCTTTCACAATAGATGGCATGGACCTACCGTTTAATACGTTATGCAGACAACTTGGTTTTGTGGCACAAAACTCGAATGAATATCAAAAAATTGAATTTTATAATGAAATAATTACTTTTAAAGATTTAAGTTTTGCTAATAAAAAAATGTAAGATTTGGCAATTATTTACATGGTTTATATTTAGCATATGAAAAACAATATTTCGGAAATTGGGAAAAAAGTGATAATGTGTGCAAAATTTTATATAATTTATTTTTAAAATATAAATTTTTTTACTATAAAGGAGGAGAAATTGAAAAAAATTATTTGAACTTAACTTCAGAAATATACAATGTGAATATTCCGTATTTTGATCTTGAAGAACGGGGAGTGCCCAAATCTTCAAAAATTCGAGTTCCATGTCCCCATCATACTAAAATATATCCGCATTATTGCCATGCTCCGAAGAACTGGAATATAGAGAGGCCATGTCCTCATCATCATGAAATATACCCGCATATATGTATGCCACCAAATGCGTTATTTTACGGGAAAATTTGCCCATTCCACACCCGGTTTACACAACATTGCAGCTTATGCGATGTTTTTTCGTATAAAGCATTTATGATCGAGCAAGGTAAGTACATTTTATTATTATTATTATTATATAAAAATTGGTAAATATGATTATATATATATATTTTTATTTATTTTGTACAGGTTTCTGGCAATAACTGCATTTTAAATAACTGTATGTTTTTGAAAAATAAAACAATTTTTTATATTTTAAATATTTTTATTCATTGAATTACAACATTGATTATACATTATAGTCGGTGGGCGTGCCAAATATAGATGTTGTTCGGCAAATTTCTTTACAAATTCATCATTATAAAATTTATCAGTTATACTCAGTTCTTTTAAACATTGATTTCTATTCATTTTATATAGAAAATACAGACAGAAAAATCCACAATTCATCGAATATAAACTCTGATGAACAATATTATTCCAACAGCAATTTTTAGAATTTCGTTTAACAAATGTAATAATTTTGGTTTAGTTGGTTTCATTCCATAACTATCGTAGTAAAAACAGGTTTTTCCATCGAAAAATGCAGATACCCAATGACTTCCAGGCTTATTTTTTTCGTCTAGATTAATTATAAATGATTTATATTTACCGATGCAAACGGGTAAATCATCGGATGCGAAAACTCCTCCGAAAGTTCTTTTAATTTTTTGGTCACTGGAGGCCAATTTCCATAACGTAATAGTATTCATTAGTAATCTACAAATACTGTCCTTGAGTGATCAATTTCAAGAGTGTTATTATATTCAAGTAAACAAATAACGTTTACAGTTTCTAATATAGCGGTTGCAAACTTTAATTCAATTGATATGTTTCCTTGTTCGCTTACACTAATATGCGATTCTGATGCCGAACGATCGGGAGAAAGATCAAAAGAATATAAAGTATAGCCATCTTTATAATCCCGGTAGGATATATTT